>NC_135868.1:5253125-5325625 GCF_031162955.1 Sander vitreus
ATCGGTCTGGACTGAAGCCAAATTCAGATTGGTGTCACCCTGCCTTCACCACAAAAACCATCCCAGGAAGCCCCTTTGAGCATTAATGCAGGTGAGTGTGTGTAAGGTTAGAAGCATCTCTGCTTCCTTGAGCAGGTTTTAAAAGATCTCTTTCTCCACATCAAGTGCCCTTGGCTGCTCCCTACGGACCAATTAGACTCTAACTTGGGGAGTATCCTCGCTCTCTGCTCACAGTGATCCCACTGGCCCCATTTCCTTTCACTTTATTTAACGGGGATCAACCACTCGGTGTTTAATCGGTTCTCAGGGAGCTGTGTTTCAAAATTGGTCAGCTTGAACTAAAAATCTACCGATGTGGTAAATAGAACAATATTGATGGGCTTTACGTCCTTCAGCGATGCAGGAAGTGTTCCATTTATTATCATGTCAAGAGTTTATAGCCTCTGGCAGGGAGAGTTTTTCACAGAGTGATCCATCTTTTGAACATATTAATCTATGGACTTTACTGTAGAGGACTATTGGATAACACTGGGCTGATACTGAATTATCACCCAACTCTGCAGCTCTACTTTTAGATTCTTTCAGCTCATTGTTTTGGTTTTCTAGCTCCTTTAACTTTGTATTTTTGGTTCAGTTTCACCGCTCTCATCTGTGTTGTTTCTAGTCGCATCAGGAAGCTGTTTGAAACAAACAATCCGTGGTAAACCCACTGTACACCTCCTGCTCAGCACTAAATTCACTGACCGTAATTACAAATCAGAAAAAAAATGATATGATAAACCAAAAGGTGTTGTAAAAATAAATGATTACAAACGAAACTCGATCCACAAGAGTGTAGATTAAGACCACAAGTGGAAATGTAAACAGAGTAAAACACACAGCAGTTAACAGTTATGTTTTATAAGCAACACATTAGTACATTAGTACATAAGTATTTGAACAAGAAGGGGAATATATAAATATACATAAAAAGCAACAGTGACCAAAAACATAATAAAATACAAGTCAAGTGTTTGTCAGTTTGAACCTGTGGCTGCTGAAAATACAACCTTCTGTTTACACCACATGAAGGAAGGGGATCAATACAGCAGCTTAAATCAAGAAAATCTCAGTATAATTAATATTTAGAAGTGAAGCACTTACAATCAATCAATCTAACTGACATTGATTTGGTCCTTAGAGGCCAGCCATATTAGTGATTTGAAATTCAAATGTCTCTACATTTTTGGGTGGAACATCTACCACACTCTTTTATATTCACATACATTGTATATAGCTTAAAATCAGCCTTGATGTAATGCACTCTAAAAGAAAACTGAAACTAAGTAAAGAACTCGCTTTCTGCTGGTTATTTGCACACATGTTCTTAGCTGTGCTTGACTTAGCCATTTAACTGTTTAATAACTCTTGTTGACAACCAATATTGGCAATATTCACTGTATATTTGGAGCATTTTTAGCCGCTATATTGCAGCAGTGCACCTAATGAGGATGAATCTCACAGAACAAGGCCTCCCAGTCGCAGCAACACACACGTGAGCGCTCTATCACATTGTTAGCGGCCTCCGAGTTAAGCCAAGTCAATGTCGGTAGAAGGCTTAGGGACAAAGGTTAGAGAGACAGACAATTGATTTATCCGTGGTCACAATGGAGGGATGGTATAGGGACGACTGAATGTATGAGACTACATGTAGCGGCGAGTTTGATTGGCTGTATGTGCGTCCGACATAGCTGAAGCCCTAATTCAATTAAATTGTATTTATAGTATCAAATCACAACAAGAGTTATCTCGAGATACTTTACAGATAGAGTAGGTCTAGACCCAACAATTCCAGTAATTCCCCCAAGAGCAAGCATTTAGTGCGACAGTGGCGAGGAAAAACTCCCTTTTAGGAAGAAACCTTGAGTGGTGAGGAAAACTTCCATTTAGGGAGAAACCTCGGACAGACCCAGGCTCTTATAGGCGGTGTCTGACGGTGCCGGTTGGGATGTGTGATGAACAGTAATAACAGTCAATAATAGTCACAATAAAGATAATGGAACTATGACTAGAAATAGTAATAATTGTTGTAGTAGTTCATGGCGTAGCAGGGCATGAGAGCTGGGAATGAAACCTCCATGGGGGAAAAATACCCTGCCTGTTAATCAACATTGAAAGCCATGATAAAAGACATTTTAAATGCACTAAATCGTTTTGTTACTTAATGACGACTCTAAATCACACCTGCTTGGGAGACAGAGGAAAGTTTGGCTAGCCGGCTCAACCGCAACCAAGAAAATGATAGCTCTGGTGCTGGTGCTGGTACCCCCCCAACTTGCTTTGTATAATACAGTGGTTGGCGTATTTTCTAGACATAGTTATGCTTGAGCTCTCTACAGCAAGGATTAACAAAGTTAAATCATCGACTATAGACCTATCGAAAAACGCAGCAGCACAAGTATCAGTCCTAATGACCTCAGCAAAAAACACAATAAAAAAAATGTATCTAAAAAAATCAAATCAAATCACTAAATACAGGCTAAATACGTGGCGGCTTTTCACAAGTAACCAAGATTTGAAAAGGGTGACGCAATTGGGCACTGACTAATGTGCAACCACGCAGTCGGACAGAAATATAATGTGCCAGTACTACTCTGTATATTAGTGGGTACTGGTCCAGTATAAGCTCTGAATCACATCATCATTTTCACTTAATAAAAAGGCTTATCGCTGAAGAAAAAAAACAAAACAGGCTTTGTTCTTTTATATTCGTTAAATGTTTAATCTTGTTGAGTTTCATTCTACAAAATTATTTTTTTATTGAAACTGTCACCACATGTTTCTTTGGGCTGCAGAGCTCAGATATGAATGTTTTTGTCACATTAACTTAACTCAAGAATGTTCATTTATGCATTTATACAATCTGCAGAAGAAACAGCGTGACTTTAAATTGTTATAATTATCACTGTTCCTCATATTAGAACAAGCTTTTTGTTTTTAATTACAGAAAAAAAAAGATCTCCTTTTACCTAACATATCAGCAGTATATATTAACTCCCACTGTCAATGTAATTTTCATTTTCCATTGTTTTATCTTCACTTATTGCTTATTGATTCGTTCTGCTGTGTCTGGACGCTGTATCTTTCATTGAAGCATTATTTCTGCTGCTGAAACAACTTATCTTCTCCACAGGGATCAAACGTTTCATCATATTTGAGGTTAAACCCCCTCCTCTGGATCGGATTCATTTGTTGTTCATGTGAGCACACTCTCCACTGAACTGCTAAATCCAGAGTTAAGTAGAGAACCAGCTCAATAATTGAATGAAGTCATGGCTCAAAGACAGAGCAGTTTGTGAGGCACTGCTACTGCTGCTGCTGCTGCTTCTGCGATGTCTGCCTTTCAGGATGTCAGGCCAGCTGTGTTTGAAAATAAAAATGAATCACCCATTGTAATTTTAAGATGCTGACAATCCCCGGAGTCAGACTGCAGCTGAGAGTCTAAATTCTGTTTCCCTCCTTCTGTGACACAGAAACAATGTTTTACAATCACAGTGAACAGCGCAAAGCTGTAAAGCTGCCTCTGCATTTGACTTTATTTTTCTTTTCCAAGCGAGATATCGGTGTGAAAACCTGGCACTGAAGTCGCCATGATCGAGGTCCCACAATGCATTTCTGTCTAATCGAGTCCACAGAGTCCGCGTTAGCAGCAGCAGCCTGGAGACAATTAGATCAGACCGCCTGATTCTCTCATCAGTATGCTGCTGTTGACATTTCACTGCCCGCTTCATCGTCTCTCAGACTCATACTCTCTCTCACACACACACACACACACACACGGGTGTAAAAACAATGGTTTGAGAAGGGGGAGACAAAATAGGGGGTCTAGGGGTCCTCCGCCAGAAAAATGTTTTCGATTTCAATCCCATTTCTACATACATTTAGGGACTATGAAGATACAAAATCCAGGAAATAATTAAGGTGATTATAATGATAAATTCTGCTAGAAAAAAATAGTACTAAATAGGGCTGTTGGAACAAATTCCGAAAGTCAAATATAATTCAAATCAAAATCAATACTATTCGAATGCTAAAATTAATATTCAAATGCGTTTTTTATATATAGGTTGGCTAACGTTAGCTAATCTCCCTCTTCTCATGTCACGTCTGATGAACAATAAGTTACAGGAGTGAGAAACACAAGGTATTGTGAGCTAACGTTACGTACCGAGTAACGTTAGTACAGGGGGGGGAGTGACAGGCTGCGGCTGGAAATCGGAAGAAGGATGGGAAATTGTTTTAACATGACTTTAAAATCGACATCCACCGACATCCAAAATGCTTGTTATCATTAGTTAGCTCGTTCTGGTTTTCCTAACTGCGTCACGAGTTTTAGGAGCTTAGCTGGGAGCTTCATGGAGGCAGCAAAAGTTAATGTTAGCTGCCCTACAGCTGTCAGAGTTAGCATCAACTTCATATATTACCTTCTAACAGCTGGATTCTCAGTAACGTGACAATCTGCAAGAAACAGGTTGCTTTTAAATCACTAAAATAGTAGTGACAGTACCATTTGGCTTATTTATCAATGTCGTTAGCATCGTGGCTAAGATTATTGTTACTTAGTTTATGACAAATCGTTTCGGCTGTGCTTTCTAACATGATGTCGTTGTGCTAACCGAGCAACATTAGCCTCTACAACAGAGCCACTTCACTACATTTGTTAGATAATGCTTAATTACAGAGTTCTCTGTTGATTTGTGTTTGTCGCTGTGTGCGTGGTGGAAAATAATGTAAACAGAGAGCGGCGTGCCAGAAATGCAATGCGCCATGACGTAGGTCCCCTTCAAGACCAGGCTATTGTTGGAAGTCCCTCTAGTGGACAGACCGTGTAACAACTAGAGATGTTCCGATACCAGTATCGATGTTCCGATACCAGTATCGAGAAGGAGAAGTACTGTAGTTAATGCACCGATCCGATACCACGTAATAAAGCCCTAAAGAAAATCTACGTTGAAGTAGTTTATTTGTGTTATTTTTCCGTTATAACTGACTGTCAAACTGCATAATAAAAGAAAGTTCTGGGGCGTTCATGTTTCACAAAGAGTTTAACCTGAGCCAGACCGACAACAAAGATATAAATAATATCACATCCCATCACATCCAGGGATAGTAGTATACAGTTGTTAAAACATGATAAAATATATGACACACTGGTATCGGATCGGTACTCGGTATCGGCCGATACGCAAGTTCAGGTATCAGAATCGGTATCGGAAGCAAAAAATGGTATCGGGCCATCTCTAGTAACAACCACATGCTTATAGTGGCATTGGCAATGCATAAGCCTGAGTAGTGTAGTACATATTTATTTTTCACAATTTAAAAGTAGGGGGGGGACACAAACGGGATTTGAAAAAGTGTGGGGGACATGTCGCTCCTGTCCCCAGTGGAAATTACACCCTAGACGACATTTTTTTTATGAATTGTCCATGAAAGAGCTTTATATTTCACTATTTCAACCAATTATTTTTTCTTCCAGGTACATGAGACAGTAAGTCCCATGTCTTCCCTTCACCCTTGATGCTTCCCCAACAATACATTGATCTGTAAAGTAAAAGAAAAGAAAAATATCAATACATATGATCATCTCTAAGATGCGCCTTTATTTTGAAATTGCCACTTCATATTATTTTTATTAAACATTTTGTTATTTATTTTTTATGTCTGATAGAGCTTAGTAACACAATTGTGAAATCACATTTTAGTTGCTTTTTGTAAGTTGATATAAATGTAGTCTCGCTTTGCCAGACCTTCCTCCACAGCGCTGCGGAGGAGGGTCTGGCGAGTCCACACAGCATTCCGGGACGGAAGTTGAATGTCGAGGATATAGCCTAATATGAACGTAACCGATTGTATTAAATGAAAATCCTATTGTGGCAAACTTTGTGATATGAGCAAATATCTTATTATTGTCCAAAATTTAAATCAATATATAGTATCATAATATCCGGGCAGGAACGATGATTCATTGAGGATACATGAACGTATATCTTAGTTTAAGTCGTGAATAGAAAATACCACATAAGTTCAGCCGAGAAACAGTGTAAGTAGGCAAAATACTAAAAGTATCTTGATACATATGGGAAATAATAAGCAGTTTAAATGTACCTAGACTATGAACACAAACACATGTTGCTCTCATACAAGCCAGGCTTCCTCTCCCATAAATACAATAAAACCAAAGAAGTAATAAGCAGGCGTTCAGCTATAGATTCTAGACAAGCCTTTATTATCTCACAGGTGACAGCACACAGCCTATATACACACACACACACACACCATATATCCATGTACAAACTAACTACAGTTAATATTCAGTAAAACACACAGATCCATATACACAGAACATACACACCAAGAATATTGCATGGTATCACACTGGTATCAGTACTCCAACAGGCCTATATTGCACAGTCTCCTAACAACATTGAATATTGCACAGACCAAATGTAAGTAAATTCTGTAATAGAAACCCCTAAAACATCCAAAACCAGTTCAGCCCTTATAGTCTACTATTCAAATGTAGGCCCTATCACTTTGGACATCAACACCAAGACAAGCCAGACAAATACAATAAATTAACTGCACAGCTTAATTTCCTTGATTTGAATGCAAATGCACACACAGCAAATGAATAAACAGAGATTCAGCAAACTGGGACGCTAGCAGCAACAACACCTGCAAGCATGCAGAAGCCATAAACGCCAATAATAATTCATGCTCGAAAAGCACGAACCGAGAAATAACCAACAACAAAGCAGCCTCATAGCTTACTGACACTGACACTGACACTGCCAAGCTAACTGCCTAAAAGCCTAGGTTGTGTGTGCTACTGAAAGTGTTAGCGTACTCTTTGAAGGGACAGAAAAAGTGTGCACACCAGGAGTCAGTCAGTAACATCTAATGGAGGTTATGATTTTATCATTTACTTTGGTTTTTGCTTCCAAATAAGTTTAGTTGATCGTCTGACTCTATTTAAATGGCATCATGGTGCAGATGTCAGGAATGACGACGTTGAGTGCAATATTATAACTCTGCACGATGTCTTAATGTACCTAAGTGAGAAGAAGTTTCATCTTGCTGTTTGTGGGGAGTGAATTCAAACACTGTGCCCACCCACACACACACACACACATACACACACACACACACACACCTGTCTGCTGTGGACCTCACAGGGCCGGAGGAGGCTTGTGATTGACAGCTGGTTGGGATCAGGTGGAGCTGCTGCTGCTGCTGCTGAAGGTTTTTGAGGGCAAACGGAGCCTCAGAGAGACATTTAGAGTGACGTCCTCACAGCGAGACAGAGAGTGACACAGCAACAGATGTGACAGTTAAACCCTGATCTGACCTGCCGTCTGTGCTCTCTCTCTCACACACACACACACACACACACACACAAACACCCACACACACAAATTATGGTATTTTTGATAATACCATTACAGTCTCTCTTTCCCTTGCTCATGTGTTAGACAGAAATCCAAACAAACACACACACGCACGCACGCACGCACGCACACACACACACACACACACACACACACACACACAGATGTGTTTGCCAAAGGTTGAAATGGGCTCAGACATCAGCTTTACAAAGTGTGAGTGCTTGAGAAAAAGGAAAATAAGGCCTGAACTATTTTTGTCATTTAAAAGATGGCATTGGGTGAAATTCCTCTTCTGGGTTTCTAGAACCAAACAATGATGTCAGAAGAAAACAATAACGTCTGATTCCGACTCATTTTATTTCTGCCATCTAAAACATTTCAGTTCACCAGACCTTGAACGTCACTCAAAATGTCATCAGCACAATTTAACACAGGCCTTGTTGTTTTGGTCAGAACTCACTACATTAAACTGTTTACTTTGACAAAATCATTTTCCATTTTACTGTTTCATTTCATTCTGTGTCAAAACGTTTTCCTCCACGGTCCTCTCTTTAGTTTTTGATCATGGAAAGAATTATCATTTGCCTCCATATCACCAGAAATGTTGCGATAACTAAATGATCACAGCATGTAGAAATAAGCAGGGAGAAAGTGTGGAAAGTCAGTCAATGCCACATTTCAAGTGGGACATATCAATATTTGTATATTCAATTCAATTCAATTCAATTTTATTTATAGTATCAAATCATAACAGTAGTTATCTCAAGACACTTTACAGATAGAGTAGGTCTAGACCACATTCTATAATTTTCAAAGACCCAACAATTCCAGTAATTCCCCCAAGAGCAAGCATTTAGTGCGACAGTGGCGAGGAAAAACTCCCTTTTAGGAAGAAACCTGGGACAGACCCAGGCTCTTATAGGCGGTGTCTGACGGTGCCGGTTAAGGGTATGATGTGGCAACAGTGGCAATTATAGTCACAATAAAGATAATGGAACTATGACTAGAAATAGTAGTAGTAGTTCATGGCGTAGCAGGGCACTGCAGGGCATAGCAGGACGTAGCAGGGTACTATGCACTGTATGCTTAATGTGAAGTCTGGCACTCATAGTGACAAACCCACAGAGATTCATCACCAGACTCTGTAGCTTGATCGTTTTAGCATCTTTTAGTTTGTTGTTTTGGTTTTCTGGTCCTCAACTTTATTGTTCATTGTTTTGGTCCATTCTCCCCGCTCTCATCAACCTCGTTTCACAGTAGCAGTTTTCAGGCAAAAAAGCTCTAAACTCTACACACTATCTGTTTAGCACCACAGAGCACACAGACACAGTTAGCAACTAGTGCGCAAAGTGGAGCATATAGCAGCTAAAGAGCCAGTTTTACAGCTAATTTCTAAAGTAATGTCAATATTGGACTTACCTTCGTCAGGGGGCCAGAACCATGACTCCAAATAAATGGTATTGTCCCTCTCTGTCTGCTGGATGTGTAACTAGGCAACTATTTGCTAACACATTCCCCATGTTGACTTATACATGTCATATATACTATATGCTGATAATGAGTCAGTGTTCACAGGTTGTTTGCCAGAAATCGATTACGGTCCAGTGTGTAACGTGTTTAGTTGTTTATTATCAAAATCTGTGTTGCCCGTTCACAAACTTGAATATTTACCACCACCATCAATTCCAAGTATTCTTTTTGGCTTGAAATTTTACATTTGCGTTCACGTGAACTGGGGTAGACGCTCCATATTCATGCGCCATCTTGAAATACGTTAGCTGGTAAGGGACATACAGGACATACTGCTCCGCCTTTCACGTTTTCGCTGTCACATGATAAACTCACAGGTGCTGCTAACGCTGCGAACGGGTATCGTCGCTTCCCGGCCCCGGCAAGTTTGAAGAAGGAAACATGGAGGACCACACGTATTCAAAATCCAAATTTAAGGAACAGGAGTCTTCTTCTTCGCCCAGAAAAAGAAAAAGGATATTGAAAAGAGCAAAAGACCGGCTTTTTGAAGCGTGACGGCTACCGTAGCTGTAATACGTACTTTGAACTGCGTGGTGCGAGAGAGTTGATTGCAATATATGATCTCAACTCTAGATGGGAGAAATTCCTACACATTGGACTTTTAAAGCTTTAATTCTAAAGACTAGTGGAGCAAATTATCTCTAGACTTTTGATAAAATTGAGTTTTTCTGGAAAATATTGTAAGTCAACTAAAGTAATTGTGTTAGTATGGAAACAAAATGTACTTGGGGTTAACAGTAGTTTTATAGGTGGTAAACTATGGAGCACAATCGATTCAACTCTAGTAAATTAACACTAAACAGTTTTGGGTGGGCTATGATCCATTTCAATTACATAATTGCTGCTGCTAAACTGCACAAACAGCGCCTGAAAATAAGCCTACTTAATTTCAATTTGATTACTGGTATATTAGGTTTGGTGCAAGTTAGTAATGATTTTCTAAAAGAGTTGTGATCTTAAACATCCAATTTGTGTCCTAAATTTAAACAAAAGGGCTGACCCATTACAAAAACACACACTGAGACCCTTGTATGACTCCAGAATTGATTGACAGAAATAAACATCAATCTAAACAACAATTAAGTTATTAGAGTTTCTGATGCTATTTAATGTTTCAAAAGTAAATCCCTGTAATTTGGGCTTTTAATCTCCTGCGGCTAATACTCTTTAGTTTTGTTAATATTCCTAATTTTTCCACATTGATGTTTAAAGTTAATGTTTATGTTTAATGTCGTCAGAACACAGAACTGTGTGTATTTTCTTTAAAGCCGACCACCAGGAGGCAGTGCAGCCTCCACCTGCAGGATTTTCAACGCTGATGTTTTTTGATTGATTGATTGATTTAAAACATGTGAAAAGAAAACAGAAAGGGTCCTACAGAAGATAATAATATTACAAAAAATAGAAAGCATATCGAGATACATGAATAAGATGACATGAAGACATGAATAAAAAACACAGATTTTTTTTTTGACATGTCCAAAAAGGAGTGGGAAGGTCACTTATTGTGGCTTTCCTATGGGGATAAATGAGAAAGGAGATTGAAGGGAAGAATAATTTCTTAGAATTTGAGGGAGGCTGAAACTCTGTGGACATACTCTCACACACACACACACACACACACACACACACACACACACACACACACACACACACAGAGTTGTCAAGGCAACCAATGGGACTAAAGGGATGACAGCAGAGTGTAAAAGGAAGAGATCTTTATTCTGTGTGTCTCAGGTGAAATCTTCCAAATAATTAACTGACTTAATGTTGACTTGTGATTTTTATTTAGATTTAATTGTCTTCGTGTCTGGTTCTCCCTGAATTGATTTGAATGATTCTAATAATTTTGTTTTTTATAGTAAATGTTATGGAGTCACAACCTAAAAGCTTCTTAAATTGAACTAACGAGGCATACATGGGTGAAATGTGCCCACGTGTTTGTGTGTGTGTGTGTGTGTGTGTGTGTGTGTGTGTGTGTGTGTGTGTGTGTGTGTGTGTGTGTGTGTGTGTGTGTGTGTGCGTGTGGAGGTCAGCCATCTGGATTCCATTGAGGCTCGAGGTGGAACATTGAACTTACCTTTCACCCAGTTCTCCTGCTGGACACACTTTCATGGAAGCACAAATTCCTTACATGTATCTGTATTTAAATTAGCTGGATACATGGTTAGCGTAATTTGCTCTTACCCGTGTATCGCCGTGTGTATTTTGTCGTAAAAATATGTTTACAAATGCCGTAAACATATTCTTTGTAAATCTGTACAATCATTACCTGAATGAACTAAGCAGGACTGCCTAGTTGCAGGATCCAAATTTTCCTCAAAACTTGCTATTTTCAGCGTGTAACGTTGCTCAGAGGTTCCGGTTAATGTTCCTTGATGCGACCGGAGTTTAAAGTAAACACAAATAAAGAGGACAGTGAGGGACATCACGCGGAACTTCCAGCGGCACCAGAACTATTTGGTAAATGAACCGTTGTCGATCCAGATAATTAATTAACTAATAATCTTCATAATTTTCTCCTTCTAAGTTAATTATTTTTAAGTTATTCAACAGTAGAGGGAATATTATTGAATTAGTAACTGGATGATTTCAAATCCTTGTTCTCTGGGACTCCTTCGGTTTGACTGTAAATAACTGCAGCAGCAGGGTTAAAGGGCCTGGTACCACCTGGTACCACCTGGCACAGCTCGGCACAGAGCGGGCCGATGTAGCACGCTTTGGCTCGCACCATCAGCACCAGCTTGGGCAGATGGTCTGCGGTGTGATGAGGGGGAGCTGCCGATGACGCAAACACTGCAGACTAGATACCCCCCCCCCACACACACACACACACACAGACCAGGATGGTGTGTTACATAACTGAGGTTGAGAGGCTTCGCTGCCTGTCCAGGGGGCCTACAATTCATAGTAGTAGTCATGGAAACACACACATTAGGACATGCATCCATGTAGAAAACCATGTAAATACACATGGACAGGATGAGATATACATACACACACACACACACACACACACACACACACACACACACTCCTTGTGGATCTGATGTCTAAACAGAAACGCTGTCAGAATGGTCTGAGTGCCTCCCAATGGTTTGCTGTTGCACTTTCTGTGTAATAGATTTATTTTTTTTATTCAATATCTCACATACAGGCAGAAGAGGGCACACAAAATCAGAGAAATTATTATTAAGTGAGTAACTATAAATAATGTGTACAAATTGTAACTGATACTTAGGATGAAACAGTAAAAGCTCCAGGGTTTACATTATTTACATTCATGTCACGTGCCATCACCTGTTTTATGGTTTTTGAAGTATTTTGGAAACACCATCCATCATGCACTATATTCCTAGTTGTTTGTAGCAAGAAAATCCCATTTTCATTTATTTCACAGGGCTTTCATTGACTCTTCCAGAATTAGCTCAATAGCTAAATTTCATCAGCAGTCCATGGGCAGGCAAATCACAAAGGAGTTATGGCATCAAATGTTATAATTTTGGCGACAGTGTGCAGCCTGGATGAAGTGGAGGAGGGCCAAGCAACTATGACTGCCGACTGTGATAGGCTGAGTTACCAATCAGGATGCCAATCAAAGCTCTAGCTTATTGTCAATAAATGCAATTAAAAGACCAAAAACAACACTGTTCTAATCCGTCTCTCAAAACTTTGATTTCCCTATCCTTTGTCTGTGGCTCTCAGCCCCAAGCCAAACACTTAAATCTTTAAAAACTGTTCACAAATATAAAGTTTCATTCTTAAAAAAGGCTCAGTAATACTTAAACAGCTGGTCACTGTAGTTTTTAGCAAACAATACCCAAACAGGTGAAAATAGCATCTTTCTGTACTGTTGGGGGGGTTCAAACTGACTTTAATATAGTGCTTTTTTCCTATAGAGCCATGCTCTAGTTGTCATTAAAACAACTGCAGGTAATGGCACTTCCCACATAGCTTTTACAGTCACCCATTGGTTTGTGGACTGCCGTTTTAAAGCGCGAGAGTTGAGCTGGGGAGGATGATGCGGCTATAAGCCAGTGTTGTTTATGGCGCTTCGCTTCGCTAAGCTAAACGCTAAAGAGGGAAAGTTGCAGATTTTCAACCCTTCTGAGGCGAGTCATCGGCAAAGTTTTGCCAGGGGGTCATCTGCATGTATGGTAGGCTAGTACACAGAGCTAGTTGAAAAAACAGCAAACATTCCCTTAAGTTATCAGATAACCCTAGCGCAAGCTAGCTAGCTTTTGGTTGACAAGGTGCTAGAGCAAGCTGAACAAGACAGCTTTCATGAAGTGGAAACACACAGTGAGAGGGTCAAAGCTTGAGATGAAAACATGGACACCACAAAAACAAATGTCCACAGCTATTTTAATGTACACAGGGCCATGGATACACATTGCTAAGCCTCTGTCCTGATTGACAGGTCAGCGTGTAGCCACACCCTAAAGCATGCCCTGCTTTATCGTCTATTTCAAAATAAAACTTCACGCTGTATTGAAGAAGAATTGAAACTAATGATAATTTCATAAATTACTTATGATACCATAAACTCATTATGAAAATGTTTATTGATGTTTATTGATAAATCAAGTGAGAAGTAAGGTCATTTTACCATAGTCTTCTATGCAATCAGACTTCTTTTTGTAGCAGTGGCCCCCTGTTGGAAATTAGATAGAATGCAGGTTAAGGGCACTTCTGCAGTAGCTTTACTTTTCAGGCCCGGACGTTGCCGCTTGAACTTTCAGATCACACAGCAAGACACCAGAAAAGCTCGGTCAGTGAGTGAGGATAAGCCTTTATTGGTGTTTGGAGGGAAAAACGCCAGACCATATCATCCCTGTGGACAGCACACAATATTGGTGAGGAGTCGGGGTAGTGTTGCACTCAAGGGACTTGCAGTTTAAAACAGTCAGTCACAACATGGAGAAGTTAGCTGAGTATCCACAAAATTGAAGGAGAAATAACAAGGCTGTGTACATTATTGTTATTCTATTATATGATGATATTATCATATTATTGTTTTCATCATTACCGTTATTATTTACCATTACCTTCATCATTTCATCAATGTTGTTTCATCATACAACAGCAAACTGTCACTGTCACCACGTGAAGAGTGGACCTCAAACGCCCGCCAGAAAACGTTGTTACATGCTCAACATCACAGTTACATAGAAAAATAGCACTGTCAAAAAGTTTCTGAAACGTCTTTAGAGAAATCCAAAAATCCCAGATATCAAAAAGAAGTGTAAGATGTTCTGAGACTTTTCTTCCAGGGATTTAAATTCAAAAGTTTGTGTCTGTGGCTCAGGTTTGAACATATTCGTAAAAAAGAAGACCAAGAAAAAGAAATATATATATCAAGGCTAGAACTACTGCTCCCATAATACACCTGGGATTCAGTTATGCCTCTGCGGATGGTGCCAACAGGCTCATGGGAAATCAAGTGAAAGTTGTTTGCGGGAATTGAAAGGGGATTTAGGTGAGAATCAAATCCTCCTGAAGAAAACAAGCTGTTGCATGAAACGACTGAAAATAAATGTATATCCACATCAACAACAGCAATTATTATACGGTATACATTTTACCAAATTCCCCGTAACGTAACCCCATTTGTACAGGTCCTATCCCCTGACCAATCGGCTATCCTAACCCTAACCACTCAAGGTCAAATGCCTAACCCCAACCAATCAAGCTGCTTCGTAGGGCGGGTCTTGGGGTGGCCATAGTGGAATTTGTGACGCTAAACTGCACGTAAACCTTATTATATGAGCAACTATGGCTGTAAAGCAAGTAACAATAACAATAGGTTACTTTTTTATCTAGTTAACCACGCATGCTAATGTTGGTAGCATGGTTAGCAGCCTAAACACACAGTTAAATCCATGTCTTACACTTTTGCTTTTGTGATGTGTTCAGTTTTTGGAAAGGAGATAAGAGATGCGACCCTCCAAACTCTTGAAATGCTGAGTATTGCTCTTACTACAGTGCCATGCACACCTCTTCAGTATGCTGAGAAATCAAAAGCCAAGTTGCGGTCGCTAAGCAATGATAGTCGCTGTTTGGGGGAGGGTTAGCGAATGGTTAATTAAGAGCTGTCGTGTCTTTATTTAGATATGGCGACTAAACCTTATTTAAAAAATAAACTAAAGTTACTGCCAAGGCCAGCTGTTAGCATATCGTTTGCTAACTACATTATCGTGTGGGGTAACCGATTACTTTAGATAAAGCCCTATTCAGAATTAACACATCAACTATGGAAGCCATTGTAGCACCAGTCCTGGATGCTACTAACTGCTATATTGGAGTTTAAGCGTTGGAAACATTAAAAAGTCGCAGTGTTTCCCCAAGATAACGTTAGCTTAATTAGCTAGCTAGCCACAGCTAATAAAATGCGGCCGTTGTCATTTGCCTCAGTCTTTTCTATATCATTACACAGTATTACATCTGTATGTAGCCATCAAGTGCATATTATAGACCCTTTTGCAAATGTCATACTGCTCAGCTGGAGACTGAGGTTGCACCGACTGAATGTTAGTTAGTTAGTTAGTTAACTAGTTACAGCTTATATAATCTGCTAATGACAGTAGTCGGTAAAATCAACAGTTCAGCAACAAAAACTTAGAAGATGTTTGTGTCCACTTATGTCTAAAATCCAGGACCCATTGTTTAAAGACGTATTAACAATTTTGAGGTTGATTCAAGTGTCCAACATCTAATTTTGCTTGGAATTGCGTAAACTATTTAGTGTCTATTATGTAGGAAGTAGTAAATGTGTATCAAAGGAGTGATTTCGGACACAGCAACTGAATCGTTAGTTAGCTAGCTACAGCTAATCAAATCTGCCACTGTTGCTATATTGAAAGTTCTAGAATGGAAGGCGTGACTGGCATAGCAACAGTAACCAGTAACTACGTTGGGCGGGGCTTAGTGAACGGTCACTTGGTCTGAGGAGAAAGTTATCTGTCCTAGTTAGTAATAAACCATAACAACAAACCCAACAGCTCTGAAACACTTTGTAACAAGAAAAATAAAATATAAATCCCCCCCAAAAAACAAACAACAAATTTTGTGTTCCAATCAAAGACTTTTTTGTGTTTTTTTTTTTTAATGTGTATTTAATACCTCAGACAAAAACACCTGAGAAAAAACTGACATGATTTCAATGGGATTTTCTGTAATATATTCAATATTCAATTATGTATATTACAACTATAATCACATAATTCAAGCATATATAATATACATTTACATATATATATATATATACATATACATAAATATATGTGTATATATATATATATATAGTGAGAGAATAGTTTATTATTCAATAGTTGTATGGTACAGTAGCAGTAGGGTGCATTTCTCGTTTCTCATTGGGTAAAGTTTGAAGGTGAGGTATAGACAAGTGTTTGTGTGTAAATCTATATACGATTTATCGATACAATATGCAACAAAATAAGAACAAAATAAACTAAAAAGAAGGAATAAAAGACAAAGAAAGGGTATAGGCAGTTCAGTACTGTGTTTAAGGTAGTGGAAGTGTTTTTGTGTTTGTGTGTGTGTGTGTGTGTGTGTGTGTGTGTGTGTGTGTGTGTGTGTGTGTGTGTGTGTGTGTGTGTGTGTGTGTGTGTGTGTGTGTGTGTCAGGTGAAGGATCAGATCAGATCAGCACCATAGAAGTCCATAACAACATCAACAACAACAATAAGGGTTAAAACCTGGGTGAGGACTGTGTTTCCGAGTGTTTGTTGTGTGTCTGCATGCTGAATGTTTCAGTCACTGGTCAATCTGGGCAAATCCACCCTAAACCAGTTAGTATTTCATTTTTGCACGTCCTGGACAAATCGAGGAGTAAACAGAGAGAGAAAGACTGCAACCGTGTTGTGTTATTATTGACAAATTGTCACTGTGAGTGTGTGTGTGTGTGTGTGTGTGTGTGTGTGTGTGTGTGTGTGTGTGTGTGTGTGATGTGTTATGTGTGTGTGAGCCAGACAGGTCCACAAAACTAAATGCAAACCCTGCCAGCGAAATTCTCCACCTTATTTATTTTCAAACACCTGCTCACATCCAGCTGTTCTGATGGCTAATTACTTCCTGTTTTCCTCTCTCTTTTTCTCCTTCATTTTCAAAAATAAAAGCCCTGCAATCATTTCAAAGTCAGACACGGAATCAAATAGAAGATAACAAATCAAGTGCTTGAACGAGCTCACAAAGAAAACAAACGAACACAAAAATTTCTTAAAACTATACAATTTTAGTTTCACCGTCTTCCTTCTAACGCCACCGCCACGATCCCAAAACAATCGTTACTAAGATACCCCCGCCTTGTCTCGCACCGTGTGAAATACCTGATTCAACCGTGATACATTCTCCGTAACGCCTCCGCCTCCAACTAACCAGCTCAGTGAAATCGAAAATAGATTATCTGTTGTTTAGCGATAAACAGCTGGGAGGAAAAGCGTTTTGTGTGGCCCCGTGACTGTCCAGCTAAGAGCCCCTCCCCGCCCCATATATAAAATATACAAAAGATTTTCTCCAAAAGCCTCCTCCTGGCTATCTTTGCTAATAGAAAAATATACAGTAATCCTATGTCAAAATCTCTTTGCGTTATGGACGAAAACTCTGCACCTCTTCCTCCTCCTCCTCCTCCTCCTCCTCTTCCTCCTCCTCCTCCTCCTCCTCTTTGCTGGACTGGTCTTGCCTTCCTGCCCACTTCAAAAATATACATGTTTCTTTTGTCCTATTTATAGAAAAAAATTACACATCTGACCTCTCCTGGCTTGTATCCGTGCCTTGAGCTTAAAAAGTGAGATTTCACTGGCATAATGTGAATTCAACACCCTGTTTGAACTGGCCGGAGCAGTGGCCGGAACGCACTACCTGCAAAAAATGCCGCGGGACACCGGGCGTAAGCACAGCACCGAGGGTGACGTAAGCTGCCGAGGTGACGCACGGTGATACAGCACGTTGAGTGGATTCAGCAAAGCAGCATGTACAAAAGAGAGTCAAACTGGAAAAGATGGCGTCGCTGTGCTTTCCTGTCGTGACATCCTGAAGCACAAGCCTGCGCGCGCTTTTTTTGTGTGTTTGCGCCCGGTGTCGCGTATTGCTTGGTTGCAGATCTACGCCGGCCTTCCCCCTCGCCACTTCAACTAAAGTGCTGCAGTTGTTGGGTTTGCCTTGTACCCTTTTTCCTCATTTCCTCCTGCCCTCCCGCCCCTTCCTCCTGCGTCTTCTTCTTCTTCCTCCTCCTCCTCCTCCTCCTCCTCCTCACAAGTCTCCGTGCCGACTCTCGTACTTGTTGAGGATGTTCCTGCAGCGGCCCAGCTCTTTCCTCATGTCGGCCACCTCCTGGCGAAGGGCTGCGTTTTCCCGCTCCAAGAAGGCGGCGCGCACAGAGATCTGGTTCTCCTTCAGCCGCCGGGCGTCCCGCGAGCGCTTCGCCGCCTCGTTGTTCTTGACACGCCGGCTCCAGTACTTGTCGTCCTGTCACCGGCGGCAGTTTGGTGTGTTGTGGTGTTTGGGGGAGGAAGGCAGGGAGAGAGCAAAAAAGAAAAAGAAGAGAGCATGGGGGTCAGTTATGAGGGTCAGATTTGTGATGAGAGAAAGGATGACAGTTGAACAGTTGCAACTACAGAACACAAAAACACTAGAATTTAGTGTAACTGCTGTGAAGTACTCCCTTAAAGCTATAGTGCGTAGTTTCTGTCGCCCCCATGAGGAATTCTAAGTAATGACAACAATACTGTCGGCGCGCCCACAAGATACAAATACCCCAAGAAGGACACGGAGGATTAAAAAAACAACATGATGGACTCTTCAGAAGAGATAATTAAGGTATCAATTATCTGTGACACAATCTTCTGAACATAGTCATACAGAGATAGAGAAAATAGAGAAATACAGAGAGAGCTGTGTGGAGCTGATAGTCTTAATTAGCTTTGTAGCAACTCATTTGGCAATGGCTTGAATGTAACGGACGTTCATTAATATAAAAAATGTACGCACTAAAGCTTTAAACTGCAACACTTCCTGTAGTTGGTGGCCATGGTATAAGAACAATAATACACTCTCATCTCAATAACAGAATCTGCCGTTATTTTCATGTATTGAAACACATCCTCGTATTTTTATTTCATACATATTGGCTGTCACAACGATGTTGACACCTAAAAGCTAACAGCTTTGGAGCAATTAAATTGTCTGCATGTATACAAAAGACCTACACATCAGTTTAAAGGTGTTACTTGCTAAACTCAATAATATTAAATAATCTAGCATCTTGCAACAAGTGAAAATAGTATTAATACATCTTTATGAAAGGCAGTTCTTTCTGAATGCAGCCGTACAGTCCTGCCCTGCTCAGCTGCTCAGCTGAATCAAGAAATGCTGGGCGGCACCCTCACAAATGTTGTTTTTTGGGGCATGAAAGAAATGCTTTGGCTGCTAAGGGTCTCATGAGAAGACGATTGGTAACCACAGATATTGTTGTGTTAAACTTTTGCACTTAGAGAAAAAAAATAAGAATCCAAATTGAAAGTAGAGATCGCTATCGGAAAGAGTTATGCCAGTGGAATCACTGCAGGCCCAAATGGTTTGTAGTGTATCCTCAAAGAGCCCTTTGAATATGTTTGTATTTGGCAAAGTTAACATCATTCCACCATTAACCTCTGCAAAAATCCTCATCCTGTTGCAACATTTATAAAAGGGTTCTAAGATTATCAGCACTTTGAGATACGTTTTTTTAAAGTTCTCATATTATGCTTTTTGGCTTTTCCCCTTTCTTTTATTGTGTTACATATCTTTTTTGTGCATGTTATAGGTTTACAAAGTGAAAAAGCCCAAAGTCCACCCCAAAGGGACTTACCATCTCCAACAGAAAACACTGTTCACAAACTGCTCCAAACAGCTCTATTGTAGTCCAGCCTTTACTTCCGTGACGAACGTGCGTAATAACACGTTATAATGCTCACCTAGCTGCTAGCGTGGCACGCCCTCATACTCTGCTTCTGACTGGCTAGTAGTCCTTACCTAGCTACTGAGCATGTGCGACTCCCAACAAAGATGGAACAGAAGTGAGATGTCTCACTCTGTAGCTAAAACAGAGAGCTCAACACACAGGGTGAAAAGAGGAGCTGCAGCAACGTGCAGTACAACAAAAATATGGTGTTTTTTGAAAATTAAACCATGTAAACCTATTCTGATACAACCTCGAAATACAATAATGAACCTGAGAATGAGCATAATATGGGCACTTTAATTACTACTCTTCAGTGGAGCGCTATTCAACAAAAGCCGACCCTTAAAATCTCATTTAGAGGAGCTGCAGTGCAATCCCAGCTTCATCTTTACTTTTGGTCAGAGACGATTTTTTTCCCCAACAACCTGCATACAAATGATTCATAAAATCCCTGTACGACTGAACAAATTCATCGCTCCATAAATTACAAACGCCTCAGGAGCTGCAGCTGCTCTGCACAGAACTATGAAAGCCTGAGCCATTGATCAGAGCTTCTCTTATTGTGCAACGAGCTGAGGACAAATTGTTTTAGGACTCTCGTCAGGAGGCATCAATACTATCTATACAATCATGCTCCTTCACTTTTTTTTTTTTTTACATTAATAGAGGAGCTGTCAAAGAGCGGTGGCCTTCGTCATGCAGCGGTGGAAGAAGTATTCAGATTCTTTACTTAAGTAAAAGTTCTAATACCACAATGTAAAAAAACACTCTGTTTCAAGTAGATTTCCTGTAATGAAAATGTTATGTAAGTAAAAGTATGTAAGTGCTAAACACTGACGGGGTGAAGTAGGGGGACATTTTAAATGTCAGGTTTTACATTTGATCTCATTTCAGTTTTTAAATTTTCAGTGATGATGATTTCGGTTCGACTTTTATCTCTCTTTATCTGTGACTTTGTGCATTCATTACAGGAGAAAACATCTTCATCATCAATGACTTTTTAAAGTCCCAAAAACCTTATTTCCTGCCAGCACTGTAAGAATATTTCAACCAGTTTTTTAATAGAAATGTATTATCTGGAAATGAGAATAAAGGCAGGTCACTGCGCCGAAATTGTTAAAAATGAAACTTATACTACTAAGTTTATTCTAAATTATATTACTTTATAAAATACCCATTATTAATTGAATTTGGTGAAATATTTTTGCTTTACAGGCAGATTTTTTTCTCTCTTATTTTAAGAAAATAAGATTTACTGACTCAAATTACAGATACTTGATTATAAGGATGTTTTTGCAGCTTCGAGACAAAAATCATGATTCTTGACAATTAATTTGAAAGTACAACTAACTTTGAAAGAAGAAACTGGTTTCCCTAAATCATTCATTAATACAAGATAGAAAACTAAAAGGCCATTTGCCAGCAAAAATATGTACCTTTCAGTCATCATACAAAATGTAAAAATGTATTTATTTATTCATTTTAACCTGTCAGGATCTATATAATATCCACATATGACCTTAAACAAACTAGTCAAACCAGTTACACCACAGACAAACTGTTTGCATTACATTACCGCAGCGAAGCTAGTCAGAAAGTGGTCTACAGGACAGCCAAGAATTGTGGGAGATGTAGTACCTTCTGCTCATTGGGGACCAGCATCTTGCGGGCCTTCTTGATCATCGGCTGAGGTTTCAGCTCCTCGTCGGAGAAGCGGTGCCGCCGCGGGTCAAACGCCTCCTGGCCCGGCACGCTGGACAGCGCCAGGTCCGCTGGGTCGGGGTCAAAGTTCACCATGACGTCGCTGCTGCCGTTGGCGGCCGCCGGAGGTCCAGAGGGTCCCGGAGGGCAGGTAGAAGTGGGTGACTGGTCCTGAGGCACCGCCCGTCCCCCTGGGGGAGAGAGAGAGAGAGAGAGAGAGAGAGAGAGAGAGAGAGAGAGAGAGAGACAATGACTTAATTTGTTGTACCTAGTCTCGCATTGCCAGACCTTTTTTTTTTTTTTGCCTCGGTGTCTTTATAGACACGGCCACCAGGAGCTGCCAAAGTCAAAGATTTTCAAAGCCTTAAGTCATATTTGGGCTCACAGAAATGTTCTCGACATGCAGTGCCAGATGTGGATGCTGAGATTTAGCTGTTGATGATAGGACACACAGCTAGACACTGGAGGAGGACATTTTCATTAAGGGCATTTAAGTTTGGTTTAAACTTGAAACAATCTCTTCTGTCTGCTGATTATTCTATGCAGGTTACTTTGTTATTAATAACAAATTGTGTCATATCAATAGAACAGAACATACATTACAAGAAAAGAGGGAGAGAGGGGTGGTGAACATGAGAGAAGAGAGCGCTGGTTAATTCCAGTTAAGTATAATCTGCTCTACAGTCCATTCATACGGTATGCAATTAACACCGGAACAGCAGGACTGGCTCCATTACTAATTTAGCAGTTCAATCACCATCATCTAGTTTCATCTGCAGATTAGAGCCCATCTGCCCTCCAAAGACGGCCACAGCGTGTCGGAGAGCAGCAGCCGAGCTACAGGCTAACACGCTAAAGGTGAAAAGACAATCCACAATGGAGGTTTTGATCACATCAAACTTGAACTTCGGACACCAACATGATCCCAGAATGGGTTTCAACTATATAAAGTAGCTGTTTCAAAACAAAGTATAACACTTTCAATTACATTCATTTTCTTTATACATTTACTGTTTTTGCTCAATCAGTTCTTTTTTTAATTAGTGTATTCCACTATTTTCCCTTTCTTAAAACCCCAGCAGCTTTCATTGTAAAACACATCCAATATTTCTTGATTTCAGCCAATGGTAATACACTATTTTGAAAACTGATGTTAAAAGCTTGAAAAGTCAAGCTTTTAACATCAATTTATCTGCCTCTTCATCATCATCATTATTGTATTTATTTTTAAAACTTGCGGACCTCACTGTCTAATTTCACCATATTTATATTAATTTAGAGATTATTTTCAATGTGGAGAACACCAGCCTGCTTCTGGCCAGACTACATTTTACAATCCTGTTTATTGATACTTTCAAATAAAGAAAGATCTTATTAATAAATATATTCCAATCGGCACCAAACATTTCTCATGCTTGATAAGAGCTCAGGCCTGAGAACATCTACATGCCAAAATACTGACTCATAGTCATAGCGATACCGTCAAATAAAGAAATATACTTTGATGTAAAGCACATTGTAACTGTTATTTTATAATTTACATTAGTAGTAGTAAAATATAGATAGATAGATAGATAGATAGATAGATACTTTATTCATCCCGAAGGAAGTTTTAAAAGTAGTATTTCTTATACTTTTTAGGGCGTGAAAAAGGACCTGATTTCTATTCTATTCTATTAAAAATAGCAACAGACAACTTCATTGGTTTCGGTGTCGTACGCAGGTCAAAGGTATGGGGGGTGTAGGAGGGTTTGGTGTTGAGGCCGCAGGCAGGAGAGCAGCGGTGGAAGAAGTATTCAGATCCTTCACTTGAGTAAAAAGTACTAATACCACACTGTAAAAATACTCTGTTACAAGTAAAAGCCCTGCATTGAAAATGTTACTTAAGTAACAGTATGTAAGTACCATCAGGAAAATGTACTTAAGGTATTAAAAGTAAGGTATTTTAGATACTGGAAATGAACCAAACACTTCTGTCAATCAACTAAGTGATTCATCTTCTAATGATTTCAGCTGGACTTGTATAGGCCTGTATATTGTTGGGTAGTTCAATTTATGATAAAACATTGTATTTTATAAACTACATGTGTTTTTGTGTAGTGGAGTAAAAAGTACAACATTTCTCTCTGAAATGCAGCGTAGTAGAAGTAGAAAGTGGCATGAAAAGAAAAGACTCAAGTAAAGTACAAGTACCTCAAATTTGTACTTAAGTACAGTAGTTGAGTAAATGTACTTGGTTACATCCACCACTGCAGCAGAGTGACATGTGCTGTCTCGCTCTCTCGCTTCATCCAGAGATCAGCGAGCCAAGAATGAGGCCCGCTGAGATGAGTTGACCATAAAGAGGATTACCCTATAGTGGACAATGTGTTCAAATTCAATTCAAAATGGCGGTGGAGGGGAAAATGCAAGTAGGTTTGTTTGTTCCCCCCCACACCTCTCTTTTTCTAATAGTGTCTTACACATTCCATAACAAGTGGATGCTGTAACTCTACATATTCTCACTTCACTTCTCCCAACAAACATCTCGACTCTGTCGTTTCCCACAGCAGTCACGGTGCAATTGTTTTTTTCACCACCAGGTGTCCGTATTGAGCCAGAAACTGTGAGCGGGGCAGCGGGTTCACATCATGCTGGATTTACCAACCAGCAGGAAAGATCAGGATTTAGTTTAACCCTTTGCGGTGCATTCACGTGAGAAAAAGCAGCTCGTAGGACTGAGCACAGAGACAGAATGATCGTATCTGAACCACAACAAGGAAATGAAAGAACATCTGATCAGAAAGCAGATCTGCTGTGACTGTTTTACATTTAATAATGCTGTGTTGAAAGACAACACATAATGTGGGTTGGCTGCTTGTGTGGCGGTCAATGCCCCCCCCCTTCTGCATTAGCACTGCGTTTCTTTTCTGAACGTAACACTGTAGAACCAAGAATAACGAGTCCATTTTCAGTCGTACAGTATCTCTTACCACCAGTCTTTATATCTGATATAACTTGATTTTTCTAAACGTTTCCTCTCTGGAATACATATGTTAGTTTGAGCAATCATCCAGCACCAGTCAGAACTGTACTGTGGCAGCATTTGTAAGATGCTTTTTCTTTTTTTTTTAGCTCCAGGCTCCGAGCCACCGATTATAAATAACTGCAGAGCTGCTGACCAATATAATCGACCAAAACAGTAGTGGAAAGATTTCACATACTTGAGCACAACTAAACAGAAAGGAGACATGTTTGCAGTATGTATTTTTGACTTGTAAATTATTTTTACCAGCAGAGAGAGCAGAGATACCATCCAAACTCCCTCTCATTAACAAATGTAAGGATTCAGCTTTTAATGATGTACGTATGTATGTTGTTCTTCATAGAAACCCCCCCCAAAAAATGTCCTCAGCCATCAGAGACTTTGTGCAACCGTTTTATAAACCGGGAAATGTCAAGTCAGAGCAGCACGACTGACACTGATTTACTTGACTGCTGCTTTGAGCTGTCAGTGATTTTATTTTGCGCATCAACCACAATACCACAACCAAATCCTCTGCAGGCTCTGAGAAGTCAGGCTGATGTTTCAATGGCAGGCAGGGGGTGCAATCATTTCAGGGGAAGTACATGCCCCCCCCCCCCTCCCCCCACCCCCTGAAAGCCAGCTGAAAACACTTGACTACACACTGAGCGAGCAATGCTGGTACAACAGTGGGAAATTCTTGGTATATACATTCGTGAGTGACTAAGTTCAAGTTCAAACTCATGTCAAACTAAAATGTTCTTTTCAGGATGATTGTGTTTACATCCAGTCATAAGAAGTGGGGGGAAAAAGCTTGACTCCTCGTTTCTCCTCTGTGATTTTGATCTGCTCTATTTGCCTGTTAATATATTGGAGGTTTTCCTTCCATGACTCTTAAATGTGTTATTTACTTATTTTATGATATTATTTACTCATTTTATTACATTTTAATATGTCCCTTAATTTTTCTACTTGACTATGTTGTTTTTTTTGGAGCTCAGAACATAAGCTTTCCACACGCTTGTATTTAAGATCTGTACATTTTGTGAAAATATATATCCACATTTACTACTTATATCTACCACTACTAGTATCATCTACACTGTTTTCTCCCTGCTTAGAGCTCATATTTACATAACCGCCAGTGAGACATGTATGCATCGTCCTACTGTAGTTGGTTTTGGGCCAGGCCAAAGAGTGGAAAACTTTGTTGAGTATTTGGTTTGTTTGGGCTCACATTGCCCAGCTGCAATCAGACCAGGGCTTATAAACAAAAGTCAAATGGACTCCCAAATACAGAAGCTTGTTGATTAGCCAGAGTGTTGTCAACCTGTCGTTCTGCAGAGTTTGACATTTTGGCAGAAGAGTCACAACCTGAATACTCATCTCTAGGAAGAGGCTTCACTTTCCGTGTCCAGCGTTCAAATGCTTCTGTTTGCTTCCAAATGACTGAACTCTGCAACCTGTAAATGAACTGCTGCAGACCTCCAGCAGGAAAGTTACAGTATAATCGCTTATTAATTACCTCCGCCAAGGAGGTTATGTTTTCGGTTTGGTTTGTCAGCAGGATTACGGAAAAACTACTGGCCTGATTTTGATGAAATTTGGTGGAAGGGTGTAGCATGGGCCAAGGAAGAACCCATTAAATTATGGAATCGATCTGAATTACAGGACGGATACAGCCATTATTTTTCAAGACCCAAAATGAATGCTAATGTTTCTCTGTGTCTGTTGAATGTGTAAATAAGCAACTGTTTGCTAACGCTTTCAATCTATCAACTTTATTATGTGATGATATGTCAGTGTTATGCTGGCAGCTTGTTTTCCGCTGCCCCCAGGTGGCCCAAAAAAATAATGCATCTCTTTTTTATGATTTGCGTGAATCACGGGATCCTACGGAAGCCCTGAAAGGCAAGGTGGAAAAAAAGTTTTTTTGGGCATTGTTGGCTAAAACCTAAGTTTAAATCATACGTACGAGATAGTTTCTCCTACATACGACTTAAACTTCAAGTCTCTTCAAGTGATGCGTTAGTGTCCGAACAGCTGCAAAAAGAACCAATCAGCGTCCTGTAAAAAGCTACTGGCAGCTACAGGCGTGGTTTAGGTGTTTGGCAGCCTTTACTATTCGTGCAGAATAGTAAAGACAGATAGTATATAGACAGATAATTTGTCCAATTACCTGCCAGGTATTTTTTGAAAGTGCCTCGCCCTTTCCCAAACAGTTTCCAATGACGACTTCTCGGGTGGTTCTGTGTTAACAAACCATCTGGTGTGTCAGGTTAGATTTTTGGACTGATGGTTGGACAATTTGCGGTTGCATTTTACGGATCAAATAATCAAAAAAAAAGTTCATCCGTAGCCCTACATCCATCCTTGAAGCACACACTACGTCACAAATACACATAATTACGCGCGTTTCACATTAAATCATCATGAACCTCTTTGGATGTGTTGTTTACGACCCATAATGCAATGATCCCTATATCCTCCTCTTTATCCATCTATACATCCTCTGGTCCATCTGTTTGTCCGTGAAGCAGCGACTCCTTCAGATGAACTGCTGCTGACTATGTCTGACTCTCTGGCAGCTGGACGGGGTTGATCCTGGATAAGTCTGGCCAAACCCCCCGTCCTAATGACAACCATTTTGGGCAAAAAGTTGAAAATGATCCAAGAACATGGCTCCCGCTGCTGCCGGGTAAACAACCGCCAAGCGCGGCTTCGCCTGGCTTCATTTCCTGTCTGTGAACAGGAGCCATTTGGACGAGGCAGTCGCTGACTCTCGGATTCTCTTTCTGCTTTCATTAATTTATCTGAGATTATGTGTTTCTCTCTTTCTGCATGTCGCTCTGCCTGTCAAGCTCTGCTTCTCCCTGTCTCATCTGTCCATCAGTACACAGTCTGCGAAGTGCACCGCCTTGTATTTAATAATATCTTTGGGATTAAAGCAACTAATACTCATTTCTTTTGAATTTAAAATGGACAATTTTCAGGCCAGAAACATCACACTGAAACCAGTGTTTCCACCCGAACTCCAACACCAAAGTTCCTGCATTAACATCAAGACTTTTTAAGGTCTTTGAAGGTCTTGTTCAGTGCAATTCAAGGACGCTAGGGTTTAAAATTAGAGCCTTCATTTCTTATTCATATTCCTGTCAAGTTACGAAAATCCTGGTTGAAATCCTTCATTTAAAATCAGCTGCTGTATCATCTAACATCTCCATCACAGGAATGGCCTCAGAATGATCCTCGGATGAAGCGATCAGAAGCATACTGATGAATTTGGGCAATGTATTGTAACTTAAGAACGGAAACTTTTACAAAAAAAAAAACCTTTTCAAGGTCCAACAGAGGTTGATAGAAGAAACTGTAAATTTGCTCCAGTGTTCACAAAGCATGCCGGGGAGAAACCAGCTGTAGTGGGCAGAGACGCCCACAGAGGCAGAAAATAGACAGGTTGAGGTTGGGGAGTCAGGTGAGCAACTCTTCCTCTTGACTAATCGTGTACTTGATCTAACTATACCTTCACTTGATCCACCTACACATGAAACTAACCGCTGAACGCAACAAACCCACTGCTGCTCTCCGGAGGGGATTGTGGAAAAAGCATTTCGGGAAATGTAGGAACCTTAACAAAAACTGAAGTGAAAGTGGGCGAAACGGGCGAAACTAAAGACGTAACTGAAGCACAAAAGCCTCCCCAAATACACTGAGCTTCACAGGCTCGTCATCGTCATCGCCCTTAAGCAGGACAGAGCGTTTCGCTTTGAACGCCGTTTAAGCCTTTTTCCTGTTTCAGTATCTCCTTATGTAATAAGGGAAACAATAAATGGGAACAATGGTTATAATTATGCTAATTGTACAAGGATGGAGGTGACAATTAACTTCTATTGATATTACTATAATTTTTTTTGTGGTTTTAAAGTCTGTCAGTCCATTCGCTTTTAAACAGAGTCTGAGTTGCTTTGTTTCATGCTTTACTGCAACAATACATTTAGTGATACACTACTTTTGTGAGAGAATCAGAATCAGAATCGGAAAACATGTACTGCCAGGTCAGTAGCACTTACTAAGAATCTGCTTTGGTTTGGTGCATACATATAAACATATTTAAACAGAAAAATTTTATCACCTTTTTGCTTTTCATGACAAAGATCATTAAATATTTTTGTTGGGTGTCCCAGTATACCTTTGTTGTCTAAGGTGCATGCCATGTAATCATATCATGCACCTTGATCTCTTTCCACGTATCCCGGCGGTCTCTACTGTCAACTTGAGCTGCAAAGATTAATCGACAAATCGATTTGTTGTGAAATATTAAATTAACCAGGCGCCTGGGTAGCTCACCTGGTAGAGCAGCCATCCATAGAGGTTTACTCCTCGACGCATCGGTCGCAGGTTCGACTCCGCCCTGCGGCCCTTTGCTGCATGTCATTTCCCCTCTCTCTCCCCTTTCATGTCTTCAGCTGTCCTATACAAATAAAGGCCTAAAATGACCAAAAAAAAATCTTAAAAAATATATAGAGATCTATATAAAATGTATCGCCAACTATCAAAATGATCTGCTTCTTGCATTTATTGAACTTAAAAAAAAAACTTAATCAACAGTGAAAACACCTTGAACTGTGAAATTTCCCTTTAAACTTTTCTCGATTGTTTTTGTGCAATCGCCATCAAAATTTGATTAATTGCACAGCTCTATTACTAATAAAAGTAAGGCGCCGATATATTTGCTTTTAACTACGCGTTTGCGTATGTAAGATGGCTGCCACGCGTATCCTGCGTTCCTTTGGAGCGTAGGTTGTGCACGTCTTCAGAAATTAACGCTACGCGTCTGCAAGATGCAATTCAGCACATGAACATGGTGGCAGTATATCATCTGACAGGCAGGATCTGGCCCAGGAGCTGGCTTCTGGTGTCAGCCAGGGATGATATGGCCCTAAACTACCCCTTACATGTTTAATTCTCCAGGTACACGAAAAGTACGCAGGCAAGTATGTGAACAATGCCTTTGGCACCGCCACCGCTTGTCTACGCGTACGCATTGTTAAAAAGCTAGTATATCTGGGCCTTTAGCAGCAGCAGCATGAAATGTACACTCAGTAGCCTCCGCAGCAGTCCTAATATCACTACTAATAGAGCAGTCTTAGCAGCAGCAGTATTATTAGCTAGCATCCATAGCAGTCCTAATATCACTACTAATAGAAGCAGTCTTACCAGCAGCAGTATTATTAGCTAGCATCCATAGCAGTCCTAATATCACTACTAATAGAAGCAGTCCTACCAGCAGCAGTGTTATTAGCTAGCATCCATAGCAGTCCTATTTTCACTACTAACAGAAGTAGTCTTAGCAGCAGCAGTGTTATTAGCTAGCGTCATTTCCTGTTCAGTCCACTTTGGACGACAGGCAGACAAACTCTGAGCTCTGCCAGCAGCTGTTGGTGCCAAACACCAAAAACATGGTCTGGGAATTCAATACACACATGGAATGTGATATAGGAAGGGTGTTGCATAAAGAGGGCTCCCCTCCCTGTAACGTAAACACTGCAGCTATGTTTGGCTTCTTCCTCTCTCAAACACACCAACTGGGAGCTTTAATCAGACGTAGACAAACAACACAAGACTCCTTCGGGGCTGCAACTAACAACTATTCTCATTATTGATCGATCTGTCGATTATGTTTTTGATTAGGCTAAGTGCTTGATCTACTTTTATGAAGCCCCAAAATGGCAAATAGCTTGTAAAATATCCTAAAATATTTAATATTCACAGATTTATGAAGATGCAAAGAACAAATGCAAAACAAAATAGTATAATAGTTGTTGAATAATCGGCTGTTCACTTACACACACAAACAAACACACGCGCACACACGCACACACTTACACTGCTTTCTGCATTGTAATTTGGGAGTTTTTAATAGTTTTGATTTTATTTATAGATGACATATTTTCATTAGTGGTCAAACAACAAAAGAAAAAGCACATCTAATCAGTGTTGAATAAAAATAAAACAGTCTTTGCCCCAAGCTATTTTAATACTATTTATTTTTTGTAAGAACACAATGAACATTTTATTATTATTACATTTTCTATCCCAGTTTAAATCTTTAACATCTGGATTTAGTTTCAGTTCATGTTTTCACTGTCAGACTCTTGAGTACACATGTACTGTACACACCCAGCAGCAGGCTCGGACCCGCCTCTGCACACACAAACAAACACACAGCCAGGCACGTGCACGTTCATATGAGCGCGCAAGAATGGACACACACACACACACACACACACACACACACACACACACGCACACGCACACACGCACACACACACACGCACACAAGCACATGCACACAATAAATAATCCAGTCCAGGTGACACACCCCAGGAGTCTTGTTCCTTATGTCAACAAACTGACTGTTATGTCACATGTCACCACGTTTTTTTTAAATCACTGCTCCCTCTGTGCCAATAGTCAGATCAGATTATGAGACGCTGGACTCATGACGTGACATATAGTGTGAGATTTTGCATTTTTTTTACTGTATAACTGCATCCGAATGTCAGTATTTTGTTTACGTTGGGGATAAATCCAGGCTCTAACTGTTCTCCACACTGACACTGCTCTCCTTTACAAAATACTACTACCATACAGCAAAGCTTTTTCTGCTTTTCAAATGTTTGAAATACATGAAGGAAAAACCCTTAATGGTACGGGGTTCCATTTGTGCAGCTGTGTTGAAAAAAAAAAAAAAAAAGAGAAGATCTGTGCCGAGTGAGGATGTCCTCACTAGAAATACAACAGTATTAATACTGTTTGTTCAAACGCCATAATGTTCATGTTTTCCCGACAAGCGACCTCTTGTGCAAATAATAACTCTCTAAGAGGCAAAGTCTTAAGCAGAGTGACGTAACAACGCTGCAAAACCTCTTAGGGTGGAGGTTAAAGCTTCTGACTTTGACATGTTGCTTTCTTTTAACCGTGATCATAATCTCCCCAACCTTAACCAGGTTAGGGCTGCAACTAACGATTATTTTCATTATTGATTCATCTGCCGATTATTTTCTAGATTAATCTATTAATTCGGTCCATAAAATGTCAGAAAAAAAGTCAAAAGTCCAAGGTGATGTCTTTAAGTGTCTTGTTTTGTCAGTCAAAAACCCATACATTTAGTTTAATATAATATAATGCAAAGAAAAGCCAGAAATATCCATATTTGAGAGGCATAAAGTAGCATTTTCTGTCATTTTTGCATGAAAGATTTGTTCAACGATTAATCGATTATCCAAACTCTGCATAGATGAGTGCACAGCGAATGATAAGTGTTATCAAATGATGAGACTGTAGCTAAGTTTCCATCCACTTGTCAATCGAATTTTCTGAAGTTCGGTAAAAATGTGACTAAAGCTGGTGAAAGTGTGTTTCCATCCAATGGCTTTAAAGCGAATAAAAACCTGCGCGTAATGACGTCACATGCTGTTTTGTGGTCAAATTGGTATATCGAATTGATTTGAGACATTTTATGGTGTTTCCTTTCATTTTCGCACTGAATCGCACAACATTCAAGCTAACATTTGCAAACAAAAGTTTTGCCAGACAAAAGAGATCGCGCCGTCTACCAACAAATGATCAATATTGCAAAAGTTGTAACAGTGCTTATGTGCCAGCTGACAGCGACATATCAAGCTATAATAAGAAAACAACGACGGTATCAACACATTGCTATGACGATGCAGATGCAGATGCGCGTAAATGCCCGACGACAACGGAGGCGCCCTGTGGTGTGGTTACGAGAGCGCGCCAAACAGTTCTGGAAGCTCGTGGTTTAGAGACGCTTCACGGAAACCCTTTGGTTGAAGCATTTTTGGATTGTGTAATTTAACTGGCCCGTCCTTTGACCCAGATACGCCATGGCCCTCCGGTTCCAACCGAGAAGCGTATCGCCATTGCGCTCTACAAACTGGCTACACGCGCAGAGTACAGAGTGGTAGGCAAACGTTTGGGTCAGCAAGACCGACGTGACATCATGACTTTGCATAAACATACACGCCACTTTGGCGTGTTATCTGTACGCATTTTGAGCTATCCGCGTGCATGTCTACGCCGTATACAGCGGACGGGTTGGGTTTAGGAAAAGAAGAACGGGACGGTTGGGTTTAGGAAAACAATAACGGGACGCGGGACAACAACGGCACGGTCGGGTTTAGGAAAAGAAGAACGTGACGGTTGGGTTTAGGAAACGTGACACGCAGGACACAATCCCCGGTCTCCTGGGTGAAAGTCCTGTGTTGTTTGACCCATCCACCACCCCAACCAACCTCCTATATGCAGATTTCCGGGCTTTCATTCTACTCGCTACGGCGTAAATTGACACTCAATCGCTAGGTAATGTAAGTCAATGGAGGCCAAATGGCGTTGATAAACACACTAAAAAGCGATTATGCGTCTTGATAACACGGCAAAATGGCATACGAATTGGCGTGTCATACATACGACACTTATTGAGATCAGTCTGAGACCTCTGTGTGTTTACGCCATGTGCAATGCCATACGAACGAGGATGATGCGAAGGTATATACCTACCTGGACTGGATATGGCACATGATATCTCTCTGCGTAACTATAGCGCGCACCTTGTGCCACAGGTGTATGGCGCAATAGACGGGACTCACTCGGGGATTTTGTCAATAGAAAGGGCTGGCTATCAATTGTGCTACAGGCTGTAGTAGACGATCGTTGCATGGTTGGTGGGACATTTGCGTCGGCACTCCCGGCAGTGCGCATTGGGCGCGCGGGCTTCACCACTTCTGACCCGTACAGGTGTGTCTGTTTAACCATGAAATGACCTCAAACTTAATCGCAATTCATTATTTATTCAGCAAATGACATTTCCATCAGCGTTTAGCGCATAAGTCGTATATCGATCAAGAGAAAATCCGATGAGACCGAACATTTTATTCAATATCACATAATTTGCATAAAAACGTGTGGATGGAAACATAGCTACTGCGTTGCTGCAAACCAATTGTGTGTTTGTTTGTTTGTTTTTTTTGTTTTTTTTCACGCAGTGCTATTGTGAGTCTGGACATGACCTTAAAGTGAAACACACATTAGCATCGCATGTTTCACTTACACGCACTTGATGCATAATACAGCAGCTGGGATCTGGCGATTCGAGAAGCAAATACAATTTTAAAAAAAAATCCATAACAATGCACATCATTGCTGGAAAATAAGGACGATGGTTTGTTGACGCACACTGGTGTATTCTGCTTTTATAACCACAACGGTAGCAGATCAAAAGAAAAGCTCGGCCTGTATGACTCATTTTTAAAAGGTCAAATGTGTTTTGAAAGGTACTCCCATAAAAATAATCATATTGGGAGGCGATGCCACACTATTTTATTTTGGGGTTTTGATTCTGAACTGAATGGTTTGTGGCTCGTCTAGATGTATTCTGTGGCAGAGGAGGTGCATGCTGCTACTGTATGGTACATCTGTGAATTTGTAGTTATTAGACATTAAGTAGAGTGTCTTTGCTCAATAGTATATATATATACTGCTACACAAAGACCTGCTTTAAAATTCAATTAGAATTCTCCTCCTGGCTCACTGTTTATTCTGCTGTTCTCATGATTTTATTTTGCTTCGTCCTCTGTGTTTATTCTGTTTCTTTCCTTATCTATCTCTCTCTCTCTCCTTATCTCCCTGCACTTTCCTCCAGCCCCTCTCCTCCCCTCCCCTCCCTCTCTCTTTTTCTCTTGCATGCTAGCTCACTCTCGCTCCGATGCTTTCTGCAGCGGCACGTGACGTGGAGGCCGCACATGGCCCGAGCGTGTGAGAGAGAGAGAGAGAGAGAGAGAGAGAGAGAGAGAGAGAGAGAGAGAGAGAGATATTTCAAAACGTGCAAAGCGAACACTCTCGAGTCGCTCTACCCCTCCAGCACTGCTCTCTCCCTCTCTCTCTCCCTCTCTCTCTCTCTCTCTCTCCCTCTCCCTCTCTCTCTCTCTCTCCCTCTCTCTCTCTCTCTCTCTCTCTCTCTCTCTCTCTCTCTCCCTCTCCCTCTCTCTCTCTCTCCCTCTCCCTCTCCCTCTCTCTCTCTCTCTCTCGCTCTGTGCACAGTTACAGAGTGCAGAGTCAGTGTCTTGGTTAACCCTTCACTCTCCAGGATTAATCACAGCCCTGAATGTTAAATCACTGACTGCCTCGGCATGGCATGATCCTGCACTCTCCTCTTTTAAAGAGACAGCAGTTCACTTTGATTCTTAAACAATGCACAGCCAGATTGGTCCTTTAATACCTGAATTTAACTCTTAATGTACTGTATATCTCGTCTCACTGGTTGATGAATCGCTGGTATTTGGTTTCTGTGGTGAAATACTGGGGAAGTCATGCACCATATGTCATTCGTGAAGCCAAGGACGGTTTAGTCAGTGCTCAGATTGTTTGTCTGCAAGAGAAAGTGACTGCAGTAGTTTTGACTGCTGACCTTTTCTACGTACTTCATTTTGACATACGTTTTCGTCTCAGCGGTGAAAACAAAGAAATGCAAAAGATCAAATATATTTATTTGGGCTGTGCTCAACTCTCAAATTCTCAGTCGACTAACGCTCATATGATTTTGTCGACTAATCAATTAGTTGATTTAATAGACAGATGTGTAAAGATGAGTTTCTCTACAAAGAATCATGCAAAAGCACCACTTTAAATCTTGTGTTTACTAGAGATGTGCTCATAAGTTTCCTGACCAACTATCAACTGACTAAATAAATCTTAGTCGACTAAGACCAAAATGACCGATTAGTTGACTAATCGACTAAGACGGGGCAGCCCTAATATCTATATTTATTTTGAAGAATGTAAAAGAGCAGCTCATCGGCCATAAATACTGTTGTATGAAGAGTCTACAGCCATCTGTGATACTGTACCTCAGCTAAACGCTGGTATGTTAAACATGTTAGCTTAGCGTGTTAACATGCTAACGCTTATTACAGTAGCACTAAACAGATAGTACAGCTGAGGCACTAGATGACAAGTAAAGGGAATCCAAATTATAACAATTCATCCTCACAGCAATCTATTTAATAGTTGTCGAGATATTTCAATAAAAAAACACAAATGTCAACCTCAGGGTGGCGCTAGAGGAAAAGTCACAGGATAGCCAAACTCATTACAATACATCCACTGGGAACCATGAATGACAATCAATCAATCAAGTGGATGTTGAGATATTTAACAGGATTAAGTAAAAACGTTGACCTGCTGATGGCGCTGGAGGAGAAGTCAGAGGATAACTAAAGTCAAAGTGATTGTGTTTGTTCAAAGTCGGAGACAACTGGAGGGCAAAGAGATATCTGACAGCCCATTCTTCTGAAGATCAAACTGAAAATGTTTTTAAAAATGAGGCCTAAAATCTTAACAGGTCAAATGTAAATGTCAGTTTAAAGAGCCGGTTCTTGCGTGTCAACTCTGGTTTGTTTAGGGATCAGAGCCCGTATTCCACTATGTTTGTTTTTTTTATCTGTCCTTCCCTCTGAAACTTTACCACTTCTGCTTTCACCGTCAGTTTCTTCACGTGTCAGTCTGTCTGTTTGGTGGACAGATCAGGGCAAAAGAAACAACTGATTAGATCTGGGGGTGGTTATTCCGATTTGGGATTAATCTCTCCAGGTGCCCTTTGCTTTATTTTACGTGCAGAAATCTCTTACGTTCACTCTGTTCTACGGTTTAATAAGTAATCACCGTTAAAGGCTGCCTTTGTAATAGCTGTGGTAAATACGTGCAGCAGATGCTTCCTTCCACAACACATCGCAGTTCAATGAGTTCATGCGTCCTGCAGCCGGCTCAAGGGAATATGAGTCTTCAAAATCTGCGTTTGATTAGGAAGGTTTCTGACTGAGAGAAGTGACCTGGAAGTGTCCAAGCTGCAGCCTCATAACAGCTGATTTGAACTACAAGTTGAGGGATTCGTGTTTTACTTTAAGGACTTTTTCTGAAGGGGAAACAAAAAACTGCTCTAGCAAGGAAAAAAATAAGACAAAATGGCTTTACTGGTTGAAGCTCAGTGGGCCTTTGCTTTGTTAAAGAGCATCGTTAGTGAGTGGGATGATTGGATCAGGCTTCAATCGGACACATTCTCTCCTTTACTAACTATCAACATATCAACATGAACAGATTGGACAAATGGGGTTCCCGATTTATATACTGGGAAATGTTCTGCTGTTCTGGAACAGATTTCAGATTTCTTCTGAATCATCCAGCAAAATGACTTTCTGAACAATACTGATCATGTTTCAATGTATAGATAAAACAATTATTTTAAATACCTGTTCATCAGTAGAAAAAAAAACTGACAGGACTTTACAAATAATAAATCTGGGTTTCTTAAAGGGGCAGTTTGGGCCATTTCTTCGCTGTTTTCTCGCTTTTTGCTTGCAGGTTTCTCTATAGAGCTCCCCCTACAGCTTCGGAATAGATATTTGGCAACACTGTGTAAAAACTTGCTCGGCCAGTCTGCCGTTTCCTCTTTCTCTGTTCCTCCGACAATCCTTTTCTAGCTTTCTGCTTCTTTTTTGCCAGCTCAGCCATGACGATAGTGTGAAAAACTCCATCGCTACCTTGTTTTTGTTAGCCGGTTCCTGGATGGGGCGTGTATGTGTGCAGCGCCTAAAGCAATTCGTTACATCGCGAGACCTGATATCACGCGATACTTCCTGACGCTGAGGCCGGCGATGTGGTTTTTCCGTTCACAGGCGCTAGGGGGAAGCGAGACGACCACCAGTCAACACAAATTTAAAATAAAGTCAAATAACCATTCCAATGTCCGAAGCTGTTCAGTTAAGGTAAATTAAGCAAAAAAAATTTGCATAGTTCCCCTTTAAAATACCACTTGCAGCATTTACAGTACATTACATACTTGAGACATGGCTTATTAGCATTTTCTGTTTTTCTTGTGTAGCATTAGCTTAACAGACTGGTTGCCACAAGAGGATTTTGTTTAATGTAAACTGTGGTGACGGAGGGTTTCTTGCAGTGGAAAACAACTTTAGGATGTGTGAGGATAAAATCAAATGCAGGTGAACATGGGTTTAAACCATTCTGGATTGCAGTATAAAATCCAAGTATATTCAATTTAAAATCTGTTGACAATGAAACGCTATATTGGGAACGTTTGGGGGGTTTTGAGAGCCAGCAAATGACATCAAAGCACTGTTTGGCTAAAATCTTGAAGCAAAGCTCGCCAGGCATAGCCTGGTTTTGTGAGGTGAGGAAAAGCAGAAAGAAAAGGAAAACCAACATTATTTTGGGGAATATTTGTGTCCAGCTCCACCACAGCTGTTTAATCTATGCAGCGTTCCGTTTGAATCCTCGCAGATGTAAATGTTTAGCATTTACTGCATTTTAAGCAACAACAGAGTAAAAAACGAACCTTATAAAACCACAGCTGCATCCATTTTTTGTTCTGTTCTCGCTCCCTCAGAGCTCTATTCTGCCCTGAATAAATTCAAATCAAACCAAACATGCGCATGTGGATCAGATAATTTATATGATATTGGTTTTTTTAATATATTTTCCATCTATTCTCTGGTTGAATCTCTCTCTGTCTCTGTCTCTCTGCAGCTCTGTAGTAACACTTCAGCTCCACAGCGACCTGAGGGATTTCTGGCTGAATGCATCATGCTCAGCCCAGTCATGTGTTTATAATTCAGAATAAAGAGGACACACACACACACACACACACTCACACACACACATACACACTCTCTCACACACACACACACACACACACACACACACACACACACACACACACACACACACACACACACACACACACACACACACACACACACACACACACACACACACACACACACACACACATGCTCAGAGCCCCGCAGCAGTATGAAGTGGTATTCGCTCCACTGTAGCTCTGCTACTTCTTTTTCATGCATCTCTCTTCTGTCTGTGTCTCATTTTGAAATCGCTTTGTTGCTATTATTTCTTTTAGTTTCTCTGCAGCTCGTTCTCACAATGAAACATCTCATCTCGCATTGTGTATGACTCGTAATGAAAGGCAATGTTCACAACACAGACAAACATATGAAGTACGGAGCTGATTATCACTACATGATAAAAACAGACCCACAGAAGTGGCCCATTCAGGGAACCATTTTCTAAACAACAAAGAAAAGCAGAGGCTGGTTAACTTAAAATGAACCTCTTAAAATCTGAAGTGCTTCAACGAACCGTTGAAACAAGCAGACACAAACAAACATGTCATGTCATTCTTATCCCCCGTATTGATGCCATATTTGTAGTTTTGTGTGTGTACCTTAAGCTAGCTAGCTAGTGTTTTAAAGCTAATCAATATTTTTACATCATCAATGTATCAAGTGACAATCAATAGTGTGAAAGGTGTTGCTCGTGGTGATAAACCCACAGAGAATAATTAACCAACTCTGTAGCATTTTAGCATCTTTGAGCTCATTGTTTTGGTTCACTCTCCGGGCTCTCATTGGTGCTGTTTCCAACAGCAACAGGAAACAGTTTTCAGTTTCAGCTCTAAAAAACACACCGTTTGCTACCTGCTCGGCACCAAACAGCAGACAGACAAAGTTATCAACTAGCAGGTGAACAAAGTAGAGCATTAAGCAGCTAAAGAAACAGATACTTCCTTCAGGAGTTAGCCAAGACCAAAATGGACTTACATTACCCCCGGGTGACAAGAAACACGACTCCAAATGAATGCTAACGTTGTGCAAATAGCAACTGTTTGCTAACATATTCACTACTTTATTAGTCAATGTTGTGTTTACAGTTTGACCCCAAGTGGCCAAAAAAATCAATTAATGCAGGTTTAACTACACTTCATGCTGGCAGGTTACAGAACGACAGCAAGGAAAGGAAATCAATCGCTTCTCCCCGGCCTTGGTGCAGTTTTAGCGCGGTAAGCCTGTTGCCTGGGAGGAGACTGCCTTGAAGACTTAAAGTAGCCAGGAAACAAACGTCTCCTGTGCAGAGTGAACCATGAGAGATTGTAAGAGATTGATCATTCATTATGCAGCCTTTTCCTGCAAGATGGATAGTGATTCTTGCTATTTTCTGTATGTACAGTATACAGTAAATATTATGACATCGGCAATTATTTCCCGAATCAATTTGAGGCCCAGATTTGATTACATTTCCGATTAAATTCGATATCAATTAGGTAAGGGAAATTTCGGTTGCATTATCAATTTTGCTTGGATGTAAAAGAGATTGTCAAAGAACTTATGCTGTAAATTGTACAAGCAATAACCAACCCTTAGAGTTTTATAATTTTTTGTAATGCACCATGTTTACATTAAGAATTGATCCCTAAAAATGGGGGTCAATTCACCACATCCACATTATAGGTGGCTTGTGGCTCGGCGGTAGAATGGTTTATTTTAACCCAGCCCTAAACATATGCCATATATCTGCATTAAAGTAGCATCAGTTAGATCAGTTCTGCTTCTCTAAAATCTGATAAACCAGCGTGAACACAGTCTTTTACATACTCCATCACTCATCTCATCCTTTAAATGTCTATAAAGCTGCTGAACATTCACAAAGACGTGGCAATATGTCATCAATAAATCATCATGAAATGATCTGTGATCCATTCGAAGGCTCGCAGGATTAAAAGACATGACATAGAGAATGGCTTTGGGGTTTCAATTAGCCAGAATTGGATGTTGTCTGACTTATGAAAAAAATAAAAAATAAAAGACGAGAGAGAAAAGCTCTTCTGATGTTCCTGCAGTTTGGTTTCACATCAAAAACAGCAGAGAGAGGAAACAATAAATTATGAATATATAATGGATGAAACAGGCTGTTGGAGAGAGCCGGGTGGAGCTGGAGAAAAACCGTTTATCCATTTATCACACAGTATATAATTAGACAAAAGCCTTCTCTGGTTATTGTTGAAGGAGTGGGTTAGTTAATGTAATGTATCATGAGTCTGTGTCCTCATTAGTGCCAGATCACATTAAAGCCTTTGCATGTGCAACTTCAAAAACTGCGTGTCTGAACGAATTAGCTGGTGCAGAAATGCTGCCTTCTCACGTGAAGACATCAATTTTAATCTCGCTGTCGACTTCTCAGGATACAATAAGAAAACCTTTCTAATTTCTGAATAGAAAGTTGTTTTAGTTCTATAAAATGTGAATAAGTTATCACCTCCTTCTGTTTAAAAGACTTTGGAGTGACTCAAAAAGTGAATAATTAACTAATAATGTATGAACTTGTCAAAAAATTCTTTAAAATTTCAATCTTATGGGGTCTAAATGGAACAAAACAGACCGACAGCACCCCACACCCCCCAAAAGAGCTAATTTACTCACCATGTAGACACTCAGGTCCTCCCATAATGCCTTGCGGCTGCTGCTGAGGTGGCAGTGGCGGTGGCGGCGGCGGTTGTGGCTGGACGGTCTCCAGTCCCAGCAACGAGGAAGAGGAGGACGAAGACGACATGGAGGAGGAGGAAGAGGAGGAGCAGGGCGGAGGAGAGCTGGGAGGGCACTGGGAGCTCTGGTTGGGCACCGCCGACTGGGAGCTCTGGGAGGACAGAACATTCAAAATAAACATAACTTTCTTTCCAAGATATGAGACGATCATCAGTCTATATCATGACTAGGGTTGCAAAATTCTGGGAATTTTCAAAGTTGGAAACTTTCCATGGGAATTAACGGGAATAAACGGAAATTAATGGGAATAAACTGAATATTTTTTATATTGCTTGTTATAATACTGTTTGTCTATGACAGGGAACTTACATTTAGTTGCACGCACGCAGTAATCAGCATAGGCTACCTACATATTTGCCAACATTTAGTTTTTAAAATACGGGAGTCCACTTGTTCTTGATAGGCTGGAAACAATAGACAGCGCTGATGACAGCGTAGCACACATATAACCATAACCACAACCATAGTAAATCAAAGGCAGCATGCTAGCTACCTTCATATGTTAAGCTAAAGGTCAATGGTTTGGGCTACTACTTAGCCTACTGCAGGGCTATTGAGGCCACACCCACTGTACAGATCATTTCTAGAATCCAACATTCTACAGCAGATTGAAGCTGATTGAAGACAGATTGAAGACAGTACTGCATTTGAGCCCAAGGACTACATCCCATCCAAATTCCCATAAGTTCCATTAATTCCCATGAAAGTTTCCAAATTGGAATGTTTCCAAAATTCCCCAGCTAAGCTTTCCATGGAAAGCTTCCAGAAAGTTTCCGGAAATTTACCGGAAAATGTCCGCCCCTTTGCAACCCTAATCACAACGCAGACATAGACAACAGCATGAAATCCGGTCTCATTAAAGTTCCTGTAGATTCGTCCAATTCACCAAAATTAAATTCAGGTGTTCAAACTTTCTCCTGAAGAGCAGTGCCTCTGGCTGACATTTTAAAATGACCACATGCCAAATGTAGACAATAGTTCTTTGTTTTAAAATGATGGGAAAGTTATAGAATAGTTATTGGTCGTGCACCTAGAAATGTTTCAAATTAAAATGGATCGTCATTGTAAAACAGAGTAACAATTGCAGACTTTCATACAGACAGTTTGGCATCAACTCGTTTACTCACAATCCCCAAAGCCATTCCACTTTAAGAAGAAATATGGCGCTTATAGTTGGCTAGTAAACTAACTAGCAAATTCCAGTGAGTGAGATAGTTGGAAAACATCATGTCCTGTTTACATATTTTATTTCTTTAAATTATTTAAATTACAGAGCTTAAGAGTGACCGCCCACTTTTTGAATGGCTCCAGTTCTGGAAGTGATTTTCTCCATTCAGTTGCTCCATTGTTTCATTAAATGCTTATACGAATCGTGACCATAAAACATTTGATTCAGCGCAAAAAAAAAATTTTGAAAACAGCAAAAAAGGCAAAGGTACAAGACTACATAAATAATCATAGAGTTCCGCTGTAGAAGCTGGCTATAGCCGCTGGCGGGTTTACCGGTTAGTAAACATTGCCATGGTAACAGCAAGCTCCACCAATCAGAGAGGTCTGTTACGCTTAGGAGTGTAGGTAGTATTCTCCATGACATTGTGATAAAACATGTTTTTCCTAAAACAATCTTGATTTCATACGGACTTCTACAGAAGCCAACCATCATTTCACACTCTTGTAGCTCATGGTAAGTCTACCTTGAATGGTTTAGACATTATGGCTAATGATCAAAATCCTTATAGAGAAAATAAATGGGATTTTCACTCGCAGAACCACACTGTTGAGCTCTATTCCAAGATAGTTAGCCCTTATGTCTTGCCTTCTACACCTGATAAATAGACTTTTTTTTTATTGTGTCAGTGTCACATATTTATGCTGTTTGTAAATTAGCTGAATCAGATTATTGGTGTTAATATTGAATTTTATTTAAATGAAACTGCCACTTAAACATGGCTACTAACACCCTAAGCTTATTAATATACAAGAAAGATAGTAAGTTAACCTGCTAGGACACAGACATGCTAGCTAGCAAAAAAGCTAGCAAGCTACTCTCAAAATGTTTTTAGTGGCTAGATGTGAGACTTGTTTTGTCACTAGATACAATGCGTTTGGTTTCTGTACAGTGGCTGGCCTACACCACAACTTTGTCCACAGAAAGAACTTAGCCTAAGTGAGGTCAATACTTTTGGTGCTAAATTAAACAATGTCATTAGCTAGCTAGTTGGCTGACACAGGAGCTAGTTAGCTCACTGAACTGCACTGATGATTCAGAGAAAAACAAAGGAAGGAAGGATATTATTATTATTATTATTATTATTATTATTATAACTTCTCCTAGTTAACTGTCCTAATGGAGGTGAATGTTTAATTTAAAAAAGGGCCAACTGCTACACAGTGTCCAAAGAAAATAAATCATTTTCTTGAAGCTTAGTGAGGTTGAAGTGAAGTTTTTACAGCTTCAGTTTTGGTCTCTCATCAGTCTTACCTGGGAGGGAATCTGGGCGCTGGTGGAGCTGGGCCCGTTGCCGTGCATCCCCATCCCATTTTCGGTCAGAAACTCCTCCAGGTCCATGTACTGCAGCTGGAACAAGCCTCCGTCACACGGCAGGGTCCTCTCCCACAGCAGTGGGCCCAGGAACGCTGAGTTGGGCCGCAACACGCCGGGCCCAGGGGCCCCTCCGACCCCGGCGGGCCCTCCAGGGCCTGCGCTATTGACACCCTGCGGCTGTGAGTCTTCATCAGAGTCCACAGGCTTATCTTTGTCTGGAGAAAATTGGAAAAGCATGTTAGACTATTTCACCTTGGTGAAAGAAAAAACAAAACTCTCCCGCCCTCGTCTCTGTGTTTGTGTTGAAGGGTGAAAGGAAAGATGAGAGACGATAACAGCTGAAACTTTGCAGCTAGAAAGAATGAGTTTGACCATCGGGGAGTGAAAATATTCAGTATTTTGTGCTGTGAAACAATCCAGCATGAGACTGAAGCTGCACAAAGGTTGATAATCTCATTTGTTTACTGTAATCACACTGCCTTCAGATTAATGTGGTTTAGTGTGATTTATTGACTCTGCATAAAGCACTTTTCAACTAATGCAGTCTTTCATTCCCAACACACTGTGCCCACTTTGGAAATAGTGTCATACCATTTCAAGAGCATGATTTTATCTATAAAAATGGCTCGTTTGAATATTACTATATATGATAAACTAAAGCAAGTAAGCTATCCATGTGTAACCTGACGCACCAGATGGTTTGTTAACACAGAACCATCTGAGAAGCTATAATTGGAAACTGTTTGGAAATGTGCAGGCATTTTCAAAAAATACCTGGCAGGTCATTGGATGAACCATCTGCCAATTATGTCCGCCACTGTTTTGAACGAACAGGGAGGCTGATTGGTTCGGTTCGCTGCTGTCTGGACACAAACGCATAACTTGAAGCCTGACAATTTTTTATACATCCACGAGCCTGACAAAATGGATTTTCGTGTGATATGCATGGACGCATTATGTTAGATTCCCGCGTGATCTTGTGATATCGCGATAATCCAGCTGCCGTGCAAGGTAAATCCATGTGAGTAGCCCCATATTTCTCTCGCTGATTTCAATCCCTATTTACAAAAAAACGAAAATCTAAAAACTGATACAGTTGTGGCCACAAAATGATGAATTTGAAATATTCCGTTACACACTTTGTACAAGTGCTGGAAGAAAGAGTCTGGTAGCCAGATGGTCACCGGTTTGATCCCCTGAGGGTAACACACACAAACACAGGCGCCGCGTGATGCACACACCCATGCCTTTTGTTTTCTATGCAAGCTATGTTCTATTTAACGCTAACATGTGTCAACACAACAGGAATAGGTAAATAAAACACGCCTTTGTTGAATTTGATACAGTCAGGGGGTTTGTTAATACAGATTCACTTGGCCTGGTCTTTAGATGTTGCCGTGTGACTGTCATTACTAAGTCAGTTTGCTGACTTTCGACACTTCTCGACTTGTGCTTCTGCTATGTTTTTGTATTCATCTTTATCCTGCCACACGTTTAACTACAGCTCAGCAACAGTTCTTCATTGCCCTCTGAGAGCCTTTGAGCAAGGCACAAAATGGACATTTGGGTTCAACAAGCTCTGGCTCCTTTCTTGGACCTCACCCTTGTTCTGGTCATTTGTTATTTAAAAAAAACAACAACTCATTTCAGGCTGATATTTAATGGACAGATAGCTTTTGAATCACTTTGTTTCAGAGGTGATCCAGATCTTGCATTTGTCTACAAGAAGCTGCATTACAATCGTGTGCAACTTTGTCAGAAAACCGCTTTAAAAGACAAACAACAATCTTTTAACAATCAACAATCAGCTCCGGAGGCGGCATTGTTGTTTGATGAACACCAGCTGAGGGTTGTGTTTTTGTGCCCTTGCATTGTGTGAGGCACTTAGTTGCAATCATTAAAAGGCATCTATAAATAAATTTGACTTGACTGACCCTGCACTCTGACCTCCCACAGAGGGAGGGGTTCTGATGGAAAGATAGATATAGACATCAATAAAGCATCACCAGAGTCAATAAATGAAAAATCCTGCAAGTAAACCAAGAACCAAACCTAATTGCAACACATGGAATGAATTGTCAAAGGGATTGTTTTGAACCCTGATCCTTTGATAATATTATTCTACAGAAGTATGCCATAAAAATTGAATAAATGGCACACTGAATAACAAAACCCAATAAAATAGTAATAAAAGAGCATATTTAACCGGGGTGGGATGACAGAGCAAGTGAGAGTAATGAGAAAGAGCGAACAAGCGAGAAACAGAGACTGAGGGAAGGCCGGAAATTTAAATTTAAAAGGGATTAAAGAACATAAAAACACTGGAGATTACAACGTGAGAACAGCAGAGAAGGGATGGAGAGAGATGGAGGGAGGGAGAAATAGAGCAGAGATTCAAGGCCAACATAATCTCTCTGCTATCATCATTATCTTCCTCATCTGGCTGCCAGTTTCCCTTAAAAGACTGTTAATACCAAACTAAAAGGGACTATATACTGAAAGAAAAACAGAACAAAATGAAAAAAAGTGGTAACTAGAATGGCACTCGGAGACTGTAGACCTCCGCCAAGGCCAATGGTGCATTCACATGCTCCTTGGATGGTCCCATTGCCTGAGTTGGGAAGATGTTCTTCCGACTTCCGTTTGTTTATGAGCTGTAAAGCTATAGGCTACATTTACATTGCTACGTTTAGGTTAAAAAACGAATATCTTTTACTACGTTTACACCTCGCATTCACACTGCTCTGACGTTTTAGAGCCCCTAAACTGGAGCCATTTGAAAACACTTCTGACCCCGTTTTGTGTTTCAGTCTCAACGGCTGCAAACGGAGACCTTTGGCAACACCGACACACTGACAACACACATTCTCACTACCATCGCATCAAAAAGCATCGCTTTGTCAAGTGCCTTTGCCGGTTTTAATTACTCACTACTGGTTGGTTAAGGCCTTTCAAAGAGGTGTATGGGCTGGGTTTCCATTTAAATGTTAGGTACATATTAATCAACAGAAAATCAGCAAAAGAAAATACTAATTATTGTCTGTTTCCGTCCACTACTGTTATGCGAATATTAGGAGATAGTTTATCGAGTTAATCAGCTGGTGGCGCTTCTACCTGCAGTCAGGTGCCATTAGACCTCTGCAGAAGAAGAGGATGTAGGTTTTTTTTCGAAATTGCGTTTTTTTTCTGCATGTTTTGGGCGCAAATTCAAAATGCACATACAAATGCATTTATAGTAACATACAAAACAAATGAGAACAGATGGGTGAAAAGATGGCAAAGATAACACAGGAAAGTAAAGATAATTACAGAGCAGAGAGTAATTCATACTATGAAATCAATATTTTACAAACTGTTGTAGCAAAATGTTAAACAATAGTATTGACATTTCAAAATATATAATTTAAGGAAAAGACACCAATACACAGGCAAATATCAATCCAAAGCATAGCCTATCCACGTCGCTCCGTCCAAACAAAACTGCATTAAACCCAAGCAACCCATTTAGAAATTGTCTTGACGAAGTTCACTCTTTATTGTGCTCTGCAGCTAAAGTCAGCGACACTGTGCATCACAACTGTATCAAACACTGTTGAGGCGACAAGGAAAATGCAATAACAGGAAGGAATCATTTAGTGATTGTGGGGTACCTCAATACAAAACACAGCTGCCAATGTAGCTACAACAACCTGTAACTTAAGTTCCTCCTGCTACAGTGATGTGACAGTAATTTAAGAGCACAAACAATGTGATTTAAGAGTATATATTTCTAATTTGTGTGCACACGTGATTAATTCAAAAGCCCCCCAAGTCACAAATTATAAACACACCTGCTGGCTCCATAGAAAGGAAAGGAGCAAAATGACGATATAAAAGCGACTTGAAGAGAAAAGAGGAAATCCCTTTAAGAGGAGCAGGAGGAGAGAATAAAAAGAGGAGCAGGAGGAGAGAATAAAAAGAGGAGCAGGAGGAGAGAATAAAATGACACACTGTGTGTGTGTGTGTGTATGTGTGTGTGTGTGTGTTTGTGTTGTTGAGTTCTAATACTTGTGAGGGCTGAGTCTTGACAGTCCATTCTGTTAGTGATGTCATTTTAGCACATCTTCATCTTAATCTTTATCGTTAACTCGAACGATTTAACAAAAATAGAATGAATAAAAGAATAACATAATATGACACACACACCCGTTTGAAAAGGGATCGGAAAAAGCCTAGGCTTGTCAAGGCTTTATAGACAAGTGCACAATCCAATAAAATAAACTAAACCGACAATGTTAGGCCTAAATAATACAAAGATATACTCCAATATACGTCCTACTCCGTCAAGCTATTAATGAATTAAAAAAGGACAAAACAAATCCTCACAGTGACTAAATAATACAGGTAAGAGCAATCCTGAAGGGAATAAATGTACGTGTCCTCACAAGCCCAACAAAACCAGTGTGTGTGTGTGTGTGTGTGTGTGTGTGTGTGTGTGTGTGTGTGTGTGTGTGTGTGTGTGTGTGTGTGTGTGTGTGTGTGTGTGTGTGTGTGACTGGTAGTTATGACATCCCCACAGCAAGAGAGAGGAAGGAGAGGCAGCCTGGTTAATATTTGTCATGGCAGCTGATGGATGGGAAACCATTCAATCCCACTCAGTAACCTTTATTTAAACAGAGCAGAGAATCAGAACTCCGCCATCGTCGCCGCTGCTTTGGCTTTTTGATGGCATCCACTCCAGATTGTGCTTCTTTTTTTATACCCTCTTCTTCCCTCCTACTCCTCCTCCTCGTGATCATTTCATTTCACCACCAAATGGAAAAAGGAAGCGTTTAATATAAAAACCCAGCGGGCCAGAAGGAGGGAGGCTGAAGTGAAAACAGAGTGTGTATGTGAGTGTGAGTGTGTTGGATAAGCAAAGCCTGTCTTTTACAATCACACCCACTCAGTCACACACAAACACACACACACACACACACACACACACACACACACAAGCAGCAATGAATAATCACTGTAATATTGCTGTGGTATTTCTGCAAAGACTTATATTGAGTAAAGGCTCTCTAATGAACACTTATTATTGTTTGTTTCGGCAACTAATGATTATTTTGATTATCGATGCATCTGCCATTTATCTTCTTGATTAAAATGTTCGAATAATAATGAAAAATGCAAATTACAAACTCAACATTGCTTGCTTTATCCAACCAACAGTCCTAAAACCAAATTGATTCTGTCATTATATCAGATTTGACAAAGAAAAGCAGCAAAAATAATCGCATTTGAGAAGCTTCAACCAAAGACTTTCTGGCCTTTTTACTCGAAAAATGTTCTGTAATCGAGTAGTCTGGATCAACTGAAGTACATTAGGATAATTGCCCGACATCCCGTGCGTTGTTAATGCATCTTCCGCTCTCTGTGTGTTGCCATTCCCAAACTCCCTTCACTTTGGGAAACAACAACAAACTTCGAGCTAGCAAGCCACACGCTGAAAATGGCAAATTACGCAGAAAATTTGGATTGTGCAGTAAGGCAGGACTGCTTGGTTCTTTCTGGAAATTATTGTAAAGATTGACAAAGAATATGTTTACGGCATTTCCTCTCTAACTGGGACGTTTTGGGACCGATTGGTGGGATAGCTGTGGGCGAAGTACGGATGGCGATACGGTAGGAGTAAATGAGGTTTAACCGTGTATCAGCTAATTTAAATGGCTCACGTTTCTGTGTTATGTGAACAGTTAACTTCATTTAATACCGTATGTGACGTTTTCTTTAGCGGGGTGCAAATGGTCCACTAAAACAAGTTCCTTCCTGAGACAGAGCCACCGTCGTTGCGTCCGGAGCTTAGCGCCACCCAAGATGATTGTGATTGGTTTAAAGAAGTGTAAACAACCCAGAGCGTTTTTTTTTTCCTCCTATCCCAGAATGTATCTGTGGTGGAGCCAGACCTTATACTCCACAGCGCTGTGGACATAGCTCTGGCAATGCGAGACTATTGACTAATTAATTAATCAATTAGATTTAGTTTTAGCTCTATGTCATATTATATCACTAAAATCTTCCTATACTATTTCTACAGGGGCTTCAAATGTCTCTAAGGTGAATTTATAGTTAGGTTTATGCCTTAATGCATATTATTACACCTAACATGGATTATTATGAATCTCCTACAATACAATTCACCATAATGTATCACTCAAACACAGGCACAGGCAAATAAAAATGTATCAAAGTTCCTTTGAATGCACTCGCTGTACATTAAAGGGGTGGTTCAGAATTTTGGACAGAGGACCTCATTTCCAAGTTAGCCAGTGTGTTGTTTATCAGTGGAGACAGTTTTCAGCACTTTTCATCCAGTCCTTCCAGTTGCAGAGTTCGCTGGTGCTAGGCTAGTGCAAGTCAACAGTAACTGCTAGCCTGCCACTAAAAAGTCTTACCCACTCCACAGTACACCCGAGGCAAATAAATTATAACCCCAGACTATTAATGTAAATGTCTGTTGATATAATAATGTTAGAATTAAAACTACCCTTGCATCTCATTACAATAGTTATACTTTGTTCCATGTAGTTGGTAGTAGGCATAGCAGCGGCGGAGTGATATTACCTAGGCTACCGAGAAAGCCGGTTTACATGACAATCACGCAAGTTTTTTTACCTGCTGCTGTCACTCATTGCTACAGAAACAGAGTACAATCAACAAGATATAGTACTATGGCAACGTTTGAAAGCCATGCCGATGTTTCTGACTTTGAATATGATGAAGACGACTAACGTTGTCAGTCTCAATCTATCAGTAGCAGCTAGGCTAACGTTATGAAAGGGGCTAGCTTTATTAGCTAGAGTAGCCTACCAAAAGTTATTACCTGTTCATCAGTAGCTGTTGGTGCATCTGGAAAGACGGATGGAACCGCATTCGTTGTCAGTGACTTGTGGTCCTTTAGATTGCGGGGTTTTTCAAAGTCGTCTGGTCTAAAACGATCACTACACATTCGTAACTTGAGTAGAGTCTCCGCCTTGATGTCCAAGCCAGCAGCAAGAAGCCACAGTTGGGTCCTTTCTGGATCTCGCAATGGACATTTGTGGAAACTTTGTGGTGCCCATCTGTTTGGTTTATTTTTACAATTTCTAAATGCACACTGAATCACCATGTTGCCTAGTCCTTAGTTTCCAATCCAATGCTTAATTACCAATGTACTAGGCTACTACTAGGTGTCCAGACTGGAGTGCGCGTTTTCGGCACAGTACTACTAACCGGAGCAAAGTAAAATTCCGCCGCTGCTGAGAAACCAGACCCTCAAAATGTAATGTGATCATTGAGATACAAGGGTAGTTTTATTTTGAACATTATTATATCAACAGACATTTACATTAATAGTCTGGGGTTATAATTTATTTGCCTCGGGTGTACTGTGGAGTGGGTAAGACTGTTTTTAGTGGCAGGCTAGCAGTTACTGTTGACTTGCGCTAGCCTAGCACCAGCGAACTCTGCAACTGGAAGGACTGGATGAAAAGTGCTGAAAACTGTCTCCACTGATAAACAACACACTGGCTAACTTGGAAATGAGGTCCTCTGTCCAAAATTCTGAACCACCCCTTTAAAAATGCATTTCTCTATGATGTCCCTGCAGTGACTTGTTGGAGCTGTTTTCCTTACTGTCCCTTTAAGAAATGTCTCGACTATAGGATCCCCCTCTCTCCACACACACACACACACACACACACACACACACACACACACACACACACACACACACACCTTTCATCTCGCAGCAGTCCTTGGGGCCTCTCTGGTCGGCCTTGATTGGCAGCTGAAGCAGGGTCTTCAGGTTGGTCATGGAGGTCAGATGTCCACCTTGGGGGGCACTTCCAGCCGGGTTGCTGGCCCCAAATTGGGGGCTGGTGGCCCCAGCAGGGAGATCCGGAGGTAAGAGCTGAGTAAGAGGCCTTGACATAACTTCAAGGGAGGAGGAGGTGGGAGGCGAGGAGGCGGAGAAGAGAAACCTGCAGACTCGAAGTTCAAGATGATCAAAATAATCCAATTAGTGGCACTAATTGACAGGCGCGCCGTCAAAAGGTGCGCGGACAGGTGACGCTTCAAAATCTCCACCTGATGTCCCGCTTGTCCGGCCGTCCCATGAAGAAAATGTATTTAAAAAAGAAAAGAAAGAAAGGGGGGACTTATCTCCAAAATGGCACCATGCTCACCGAGTCTAACGCATCCTCTCGGACTGGCTGAGCCTTCACGAGTTGCTGTGTTGCTATCACCTCTTTAAACTAACTAAGCTCTGCACTAATAAAACGCACACAGGAAGACAGACTGAATCCTGCAGCTCGCAGCGAGGGAAGCCCCGTTTGAGTTTTGTGGCGATAAAAACAGTCACACAACTCACGCTCGGGTCCAGTTGCTTGATCGATGGGAGATTCTTTAGTCCGGAGGGCAAAAAGCAAAAATAAATAAGGCTAAAAGCAGATTCAATCGCGGATGGCTGTATAGTCCCATACAGTGAGTAGAGAAAGAGGATTAGAAACAGTAGAGTCGATGCGAACAGTCTCCAAGACAGAAAAAAACAACAACTTGTGATTTAATATGAGTGGAAAATATAAGATGAAGGAAATAAAGAGTTCCCCCCCCAAAAAAAATAATAATATCCAGTAGTATGAGAGTCAGATAGATGAGACTGATGGCTCTTATTTTCCTCCCTCTCTCCCCCTCTCTCTCCCTCCCTTTCTCTCTCTCTCTCTTTCTCACATTCACACACACACACACACACACACACACACACACACACACACACACACTTCTCTCTATTTTCGTCGTTCTGATTCTCTCTCTCTCTCTCTGCCAGTCAGCTGGAACCAACACGGGCCGCTCGTGTGACGTCACCGCTCACGGGGGAAAGGCGCCCGGGGGGCGTGGATCGTTTGCATACAGAGGCCACGCCCCCTTCCCTCACTGGCCCCCTTGGTAACTCCTTCTGCGTTCACGGATGCATGGGAAAGCTGGGAAATTTGAAAACATGTGAAAATACGATTTCAACTCAAATTTAGGAAAACAAATTCAAAAACAAGATTTTGGATCACCTAAAAAATTTAATTATTATTATTATTATTAAAAAAATGTGTTCCACTTGGTTATACTAGAATAAAATAGAGGTCATTGTGTTGCTTTTTTGTTTGTTTTTACAATTATGATTCCAACTCAAATTTAAGAAAGTAGGAAAACAAATTTTAAATTGTTTGGATTATTTGGATTTTGGGTGCTACACTGTAGGCTACTTTATTGATGTTTACACTGTAGGCTATTTTATTTATGTTCATACTGTAGGCTACTTTATTTATGTTTACACTGTAGGCTACTTTATTGATGTTTACACTGTAGGCTACTTTATTGATGTTTACACTGTAGGCTATTTTATTTATGTTCATACTGTAGGCTACTTTATTTATGTTTACACTGTAGGCTACTTTATTTATGTTTACACTGTAGGCTATTTTATTTATGTTCATACTGTAGGCTACTTTATTTATGTTTACACTGTAGGCTATTTTATTTATGTTCATACTGTAGGCTACTTTATTTATGTTTACACTGTAGGCTACTTTATTTATGTTTACACTGTAGGGTACTTTATTGATGTTCACACTGTAGGCTACTTTATTTATGTTTACACTGTAGGCTACTTTATTTATGTTTACACTGTAGGCTACTTTATTTATGTTTACACTGTAGGCTACTTTATTTATGTTTACACTGTAGGCTACTTTATTTATGTTTACACTGTAGGCTACTTTATTTATGTTTACACTGTAGGCTACTTTATTTATGTTTAGACTGTACTCCAATAGCATTTGTACAGTCCATTGTTTTAGTAACAATCTTTTAACCTAATCTTACTTTACTTTAAATGTTTATTTCTTGCACTTTAGCCGTGTTACTTATACACTTATTGACTATTTATTTTTTTTACCTTAAATTTGACTGTGAACAACTGCAACTAAACAATTTTCCTGAGGGGATCAATAAAGTATTTTGATTCTGATTGATTCTTTGATTCTAAAAAAAATATATAAAATAGGGTTCATTTATTAGCTGATGTATTCACAAAAGTCTGTAATTTTATGATGTATAATATTTCATTTATTGTTTTGTTTACTGTGTATTGTATGTTTGTGTGTTGCACGTTTAACTTCTAATACGATTCCAACTCAAATTTAAGAAAGACAACATTTTAGATCACTAAAAAATGGTGTTCAACTAGTAGTATAAAATGTAGACTATTAGCTGACGTATTCACAAAAACGCCAAGCCTTCGCTGGTTCCAGTTTCTTGAATGTGATTTATTTGGACAACAACAATCAATTAATGAATTAAGAAAAAATTCAAAAAATAATAATTAATTAGATATAAGTTTCAAACCAGAAATCCAAAAGATGGTTAAATGAACACAATTTATTTCCCAACTTAGTCATAACAACTATTTGACACTCTATAAAGACTGTTAATATTATAATTAGGCTATACACTATTTGTATAGTCTAATTTTCAGTTCAACAGAGAAAGACATTTTTGTTTACGTAGCGTTAGGCCTACAGTGGTTAACGTGAGAAAAAATAATGTTCTTGCTGAGTGAACCCAATATGTTTGGTGTGCTTGCTTTTAACAGCATGTATTGGTTTTTTCTCCGGTTGTACGGGAACGCAACGTACATTTGCATAAAACCCAACACCTCCCAGCCGTTTCAGCCAATGGCTGACTGCAGCTGGGAAGTCGCGCCCCCTGAGCTGAGCGCCTTCCTAGATGAACTCTTCTTCTCTCACGCTGTCATTTAAACAAGGAGGCCGAAACAATAGCGATGACCACTGACTTAAAAACAGTCCTACGGTCCTGTCAGGATGTTGTTTCCTTTTTGCACGATTCCCCCTCACTGCCTTATCTGAGAAATGTGGGAAAACGTGAATATTTTAACCCACAACGTGACAGGATTTGAAGAGTCGGAATAAGCAGCTCATACTAAATCAAACACGCGCATCAGGTGTCGCATGTGGGCGAGGTAGACAGTCTCATAATATTGCCAACATTTAGCATCAGAGTAATACAGGCTGCTACATTTACACGTACAGATACAACCTCCATGGTGTGTTTTGTCAGGAGTGTAAGCTGAAAAACGATATTTATAAAAGGTTCCTTAAGTAATTTGGTTTTGTTTTTACTCACACAGCAACTTTATATTATAAAGTCGTGAAATGATCACATTGAAAGTGGTTCAATTGTGTTTAATACCATAAAGATGGTGGCAGAGCCATGGTTGGCCTGTTTTTCTCCCTGTTAAATGTCCCTATCTGCCTCTCGCTCTCTGAAGAAGCACATGGCCCCGGCACGTGCCGACTGTTGCCTACCGGCGACCCTGCTGCGTCGCGATTGGCTAAATCTAGGTCACTCGCTGCCTCTCCTGGCCTCCTATTGGTTAAAAATAGGTCACAGTCTCCGCCCACAGGTTTCCCCATGCTACTGCCGCGTGACAGGCCGTCTGGAGGGGGGAGGAGGGAACACAAAGCCAGGGGGCTGATTGTGTGGGGAAAAAAAGCATATGTATTTCTTTTTTTAATAAATTTAACAACGTTAAAAAAATAACTACAAAAAAAAACAAATTTACAAAAAGATTACTAAAATAAAGAGCTGAAAAACAGCAACATGAAACTAATAAAATTAAATACAGAATAAACATTTTCAAAAAGTAGTACTAATATGTCAGATTGTTCTTGTTTGTTGACATCAGACTAATGTTCTTTGACATGTTAAGACATGTTAAGGTGCGCAGCCTTGCTTTTATTGTGCTGATGTGGCTTATTTTTTTATTGTTTTTATGCATGTCATGCTTGTTCTGCATGCCCTTGTGTTGCATGTTTTATTTACATGACATAACATTTACATAAAATGTTATGTATATAAATATAAAGGTTGTTGCACTACATGTTTGTCATATGTCTGTACCTTGTCCTGTATCTTGTTCTGAACCTGTTTTTGTATCTTGTTGTTTGAACCTCATGTTCATTCGTTCATTCTTTTGTTTTTGCACCGGGGACCAGAGAAACGCAGCGTTTTTTTCCTCTATGTACTGCACTGCACTATAGATGGGTGACAACAACAGCTCTCTTATCTTATAAAATATACAAGTTTCCTTTTATTGTTTTGGATGCTGTGTATTGTGTATATTTTATGTATGCATGTTAGTAGCCTGCCGTACAGTCACTTTATTGTCATAATATTAACTTTGAATCATTACTAACACTGCACGCGGTATGTCTAATTTTAATAACTTTTTAATTGCATAGTCCTTATTAGGAATACGCTGTAATGTCTGTCCAGGAACTACAGCTAACAATATCCTTCAATTGTTTTTAAATTTAAAAAATGAAATAAAAGACAAAAACCCTTGTGGGTAAATCTAATAAATACCCTACAGCGCACTGTCCTTGCTAAATAAATAAGTAAATAATAAACATCTTAGGAGTTAATCCTATCTTAGTTTTAATTTTCTCATATGGTCACATTTTCGTGACATGTCGTGTTTGGCCTTGTTAATCATGTACCGTTGGGTATTTTTTTGGTGCAGATTCAAGTGAAAGCTAAAACGGTAAATCTGTAACTCCAATAACAGTCGAATATTAACAGTCAATGAAAGGAAATAAAGGCTTCCATCACACATAATCATGCAACATCATGTGTTTTTTCCCCCCCGTTGATATCACTTTGATTGATTCCTGAATCAGATGCAGCAGCTGCACTGTTGGAACAACAGTTCCTAGAAGGACCTTGAAAAGCCTGCAAGTCCTATCTGGTGACAGGGTGCTGTCAAATATACCAAACAGGAATGTGCCAGTAGTAGGAGGCCAAAATGATCTGTCACACACACACACACACACACACACACACACACACACACACACACACACACACACACAGGAGCATGTGTACGCTGGCATGCATCAGTGAAATAGAGGAACACCAGCTTGACTCCACTAATGTGTGACCAGAGTTTCACTAGCCATTTTCAATTTTCCCCTTGTGCCTTTCCTCCAGACTTGAGCTGAAGCCATCATTTAAAGTGTAGACATGGCGCCATCTGGTGGCCATTTGTCAGCACCGAGGAGTAAGACCTGCCTTTTTAAACGGGCTTTTGATTGACCTGTCTGCACTTCTTTATGCATTACTTTGTGATTTGAATTGTTTACTGTGTTTTAATATGTATCGTCTTGTATGTTTTATGTAAAGCACTCTGTGATTTTTATCTGTGAAAAGCACTCTTACTGACAAAGCATTTCAGTCGATTTAGTCTGCAGCTACAATGTGGAATCTAACTGTGTGTAAAAGTGCATTTACTTGAGTACAAATTCGAGGTACTTGTACTTAACTTGAGTATTTCCATTTTATGCAACTTTATTTCTACTCCACTACATCTCAGAGGTATATATTGTACTTTTCTTTCTTTGTCTGAAAGCTTTAGTTACTTTTTAGATTACAATTTCCATCCCCTTCCTGTCCAGTGACTTAGACTTTTTCTGATAAGCTGAAGGATGTTTGTGTGTTGAGAAAGTTCTCCTACTTCTTAAGTTTAATAAAGTCTTTAAAAAGCCTCTTGACGCCGCTGGAAAATACATCGCCGCGAAGTCGAAAACAGGTCTGTTGTTCAATCTTCATGACTTCTTAGATACGTGTTTCTCATAGGACAGCGGCGCCACAAACATATGATGATCTCACAGAATATGATGCATTGCTGTAGATTAAACTACCGAACAGTATATTAAGGAGTTACAATTAGCATAGTCCCGTATTGCCAGACCTTCCTCCACAGCGCTGAGGAGGAGGGTCTGGCGAGTCCACACAGAATTCAGGGATGAGAGAAAAACTTGTTCTGGTTTATTGCCATTTTTAATTAGCCTCGGGAAGGAACTCGTTTTGGTGGAACGTGTGTACATTCAAAAGTTGTTTTAGTCGTGCAACAGAAAACTCAGATTGGACAGATAGTCTAGCTAGCTGTCTGGATTTACCCTGCAGAGATCTGAGGAGCAGTTAACCATAGCTCTTAATAAATCCACCGGAGTTTAGAACGCCAACACAAAGAACGAGGAAGGTGACGGACATCCGGCCAAAATTGAGGACTTCCGGTGGAATTTCCGGCGGCACCGGTGCAATCCCAGAACGTCGTGGATATAGACTACAATTAGCATAACCTTAAACATCTAGAGCAGTTAAATGCAACATACATTATTACATTTATGCAGCAGTAGACTCTTGCCAGACCTCCCTCCACAGCGCTGTGGAGGAAGGTCAGGCTACACCACACATACAGTACATTCCCGGATAGGAGAAAAAAAACAAAAACGCTCTGGGTTATTTGCATTTCTTTCAACCAATTACAATCGTCTTGGACGGTGCTCAGCTCTGGTCGCAAAGACGATGGCTCTGCAAAATTGTCTCGGGAAGTTAACTGTTCGCACAATACAGTAACGTGAGCTATTTAAAGTAGCTGGATACATGGTTAAACCTCATTTACTCCTACCAGTGTACTTTGACCACAGCAAATCCCCGCCAATCGGTCCCAAAACATCCCAGTTAGAGAGTAAATGCCGTAAACATATTCTTTGTAAATCTTTACAATAAGTCCCTAAAAGAACCAAGCAGGCCTGCCTTGTTGCACGATGCAGATTTTCTTCAAAACTTGCCATTTTCAGCGTGTAGCTTGCTAGCTCGAAGGTTGTTTCCCAAAGCGAAGGGAGTTTGACAGCAGCAAACACACACATTGAATATCCTGGAAATGAATTGTTGTCAATCCAGACTAATGCAGCAGTAATATTAATCCAAAAACATTTATACTGCACAATGAGTACTTTCACTTTTGATACATTTTTCTTAAACCTTTAAGTAAGGTTCTGAATGCAGGACTTTTACTAGTAGTGGAGTATTTCCCACAGTGTGATTTTAGTACTTTTACTTAATGCTCTGAATACTTCTTCCACCACTGCTCGCTCTGCCTTCTACAACTAGATCATTCTCTTCTCCACACTGTTTTGTGAGACACGTGACAGTGCACATGAGACTCCCCCAGTTAAAAAGCAGGGGGGGGCAGCTGGGTAATGATGAAGGCATATAAACAGCTCACCTGACCGCTTGCTCCAGGTGCACAGCAGCTGACCTCCTGTCATTGATTTATATGGAGCTGAGCTGCAGCTCTCTGAACGTCTACTCCTGTTGTGTGTGTGTGGGGGGGGCAGGCTACATGTGTCAGAGCGAGACACCACTTCAGTGTCCCTGTAGGAGGAAAGGGTGGATAAAAATAACACACATTGGATTAATTATCTGAAACAAGCTCTGAGGGCGATGGAAGTTGTGGCTGAGCTGCTGTTTTGCGGGGTCAACAGATTTCAGCAGATCAGAATTGTTATTGTAGAGTTGTTGGTCCTGGATCTTCATGGGGGTCAGGGCTCAGAAACAAAAAAAAGGTTTTTGGAAGTACATGAGCAGTTTAATGGCAGCTGCAAATATTCCTTAGATCCATACAATGACTTTAACCACACGAGACAATATTTGAATGGCACAATTTGACTCATTTCTACCTTAATGCCAGTATCTTACCGTCATAATATAAACCTAAGACTGATGATCATATGTCATCTCCATGTCAAACTATTTCTCCAATGAATTAACTTCTAACTCTTTAAATGCTTGCCCTTTCAGAAACTTTAATCAACTCCAAACAATGATCACTTTCAGTAAAAAGTCTTAGACGGCTGGACATAAAAGAACTGAACTGAATCCATTTCCAACTTTATAACAAAAGAAAATGTATCTGCTTAATGGGGTTGAAAGTGAATCTACATAATCAGATGTTAAAACTAAAATTGGGGATTTTTTTTTTTTAATGTTTAACTGTTAAATCAAAGTATACCGAAATAAAATACATGCGTTTACAGGTTTTGATATGGACCGTGTCTTCAGTATAAAGAAGTATTTTTTAATGAAATCCGTGAGGCATCGTTGTTTCTGGAAAGACGTTGCGGTTCATTTCACTTTTTCTAAGTAATGTTGTGATGCTTTAACCCTCGTCTTGTCCTCGGGTCAAATTTGACCCATTTTTCAAATGTTTTTTTAATAACAGAAACATGGGTTTCTTTCAACCAAATTGCCCAAAACTTACAATGGATGCGTGGATGTATGTTGTATGGAACCCCATACATTTTAACAAATGAATGATTACTTCCATTCCATTGTGGAGTGTTTTACTACATTTTTATAGCATTTGAAAAAAAATAATTTAAATGGTTTCAAAACCTGAAACTAAACTTTGACTTTCTGTGATCCACTAAACATCCTCTGATCTTTACTATTCGTCAAGTAATCCATAAGTTCTGCTTTTTTTTAACTAAAGAAATGTGGTATAATGTCATATAAAATAGGTTTATTGACCCTGAAAGACAACTTGTTCTTGGTCAACGGGAAGACGACACAAATCTCATTCATCGTCTTTGTATTGGGCTGCAGGAAGAAACGGCATGGAGCGATACAACCAGAGAAGATAGAAAATGTTTTTTTTGTGTGTGCTTTGGTTTTAAACTCCCAATGATCCCATTGTTGGCTGTGGCCATATCAAACACCCCTGCTACAACTAATCGGTCTTTTCTTTTTACAAGTTAAACAAGCATATGAACAACATAAGCACCATTACTCCATTTTCCTTATGAAGTGTTATAGCTAACTTAAATTTGGGGAAGCTTGAGTGATTTGCTACTGACATGTTACAAGTTAGTTTTGTTGTTGTTGTTCGTAAAACTTAAAAAAAAAGAAAAAAAAAGCTGTAGTTTTGGAATATTTTTATATTTTCCAATAGGTTTCCTGTAACGAACCATGACATTTGATAGTCATTTTATTACATTTTAAGTTGTCAATAGGATGGCATACAGTTCAAATAAATAAATATTTACTTGTCACAGCTTTAAATTGAGCTTCTCTTTTCAAAAAAATCTTTTTTTCCCCCTTTATATTAATTACTAAATTACACAGTTCTATCCTGGAGGAAAATTAAGGACTTTTATTTTTAATTTTTTTTTTTTTTTTTTTTAAATCATTTCTCACTACTATGGAGGGAGCCTTCAGCTTTTAACAGACTTAAACCAACAGTACCATTTCAGTTTTTTTATTTGAGGGTTTTCAACAACTCACTTTTAGGCAAAGAAAAGGATAGTAATTTAGTAATAATATTACATGTTTTAGTTTTACAGAAAAAAAGAAAACACGTCTGGACAGGACCTAAGTCATGAACTAGGTGTACACGCTTTTGTTACAAAAATTGGGCATAACTGTGGCAATGAGGGAGTAGTCAGAAGGGGTACAGGGAGGGGGAAAAAAAATATCACATCGATACATATACTCATCCCGCTGTTTTACAAAGATAGTCCCCAACTTGCTCCCTCCCACCCATACAATACCAACGAGAATAAAAGAAATGATACTTGGAGTAAAAAAACAGCAAAGAATCAATATATAATAAAATATAATACGAATTGTACAGTACACTCCGGTTATTTCTGTTGTCCTTTTCAAATCCTGAACACGTTAACAGTTTGAGTCGCGTTTTCTCGCCATCCACGCCTCTTTAAAAAAAATGACAAAAGTAGTGTACATTAAAAACATGGTCACCAACACTTCTAACTCCGTTTTTCTTTTTTTCCAGTCACTTTATCAATGGCCTTTCGCGACCAATACGACCCTTTACTGTTTATATAATGAGGTTCTTTAGGATTTCTTTTTGTCTTCCTAAAAATTCATTTATCTTGAGGGCAATGTCATCTCAGTAAAAAAAAGGGAGAGATTCTCCACTGGGGTAAACAAATAAACACATACAGAGCAAGAGACACGGACTATACGGTTTAACTGTGAATAATGTGAAAACTATTTGAAAAAATAAACTGGTACTAAAAAAGGTACCTCACTTCTACAATCCGTATTATGCGCAAACACTGCTAGTGGGAAATTTCAAAATAAAATAAAAACTGATGATGAAAAGCAAACTGGATTGATGTTTGTTTTTTTTTTTTGTTTTTTTTCTTCAAACGGGTGCTACTAAAAATTGTCACATGGTCCAGAGTTCCTCCACCTCAGGCGGGACAGATGAGGAGGGTGGTTCTGATTTTGGGGCTTTTGAAGTCCACTCTAATTTATCAACCACCTCTGCTGCAGTAAATTAGGATTGTATACAGATATATCCCGGATGGGTGTGGGGATATTCTGCTAGTTACACTAAACCCTCCACATTCTCCCATCTTGTTCTGTTAAAAACTCACTAGCTCTTGCTTGCTTCTTGGATTATTTAAAAAAAACAAAAAAAAAACAACATCAAAACAATCTAATCTAGAAAACTTTTTTTTTTTACTGACTGAACTCAGTCAGAACTGTTGATCTCTCTGGCTGGACCACAACCGGGACCGCTAGCTCGGCAACTGGGGGCGTTAGCTCAACAACGGGGACCGTTAGCTCGACTGGTGAATGGTCCGCCTCAGACGGCAGAGATTTAGTCTTCATCAGTTCCCAGATCCCACCGGTCATCGCCCCCCGACAGCAGAACTTGTGGCGGGCCAGAAGCTGGGAGTTCCAGAAACGGTGTCGGCATTTGCGGCACTGGAAAGCAGCTTGTTTAAGATGCTGGCCCCTGTGTTTCAAGGCTTTGTGTAGGGAGCTGGTGTGCTTGCCACACACCTGGCACCGCAGACGGGTGTGGCACCCTGAGTTTCTCGGCGGGTGCCTGGTGGCGTGGTGGACCAGCAGAGAACCCTGCTTGGCGTATGTGGTGCTGGGGCAGATGGGACAGGGGAAGCGCTTGATGGGGATGTCCATTGAGGTGAGTCCGGTGACTTTGACAGCCCCTCCGTACCACGACTTCGCTCTCGTCATGCCGCCCTTCATCCTCAGCTGGGCCAGGAGCTTTTTCTTCTTGAGCTGCGCCTGCAGTCGACCCCTCCTCTTCCTCAGAACCAATAGCTTCCGGCGGGTGTCTTTGCTCAGAGGGACACCCACCAGCTTTCCATCTCTCATGATGCTGTGGATCAACACTCGCCTTTTTTTTTTTCTTTGCTTTTTTGTTTGTCCATGCTGCTTTTGGAAGTTTTTTGAGCGGTAGTGAAAAGGGTGCTGCTGCTGCTGCGAGCCAGAAGTCCCCTGCTGCATGTGAGACGATGCTGCGTAGTTTGAACCTGATCCGGAGTCATAGAAGAGCGGAGGGTACCCGGAGGGTTGGGACTGGTTGACACGCTGGCCACTGCGGTCGATGCCGTGCTGGGACAGCTTGTGGCGCACCAAGCTGTTGGAGTAGGCAAAGGCTTTACCACATACTTCACAACGAAAGGACTTTTCCAGCCCTACCCCACCACCGTGGACAGTCTGTTGATGTGCCGTCAGGTGGAAATAGTGGCGGAATGATTTCCAGCACACTGTACAGGTATAAAGCCTCTGAGAGGGGGTGCCAGATGTTGGAGACTTCTCTCCTTGGGAGCAGGATGAGAAGTAGTCAGAGTTCCCCGAGGTGGCGCCTTGACTGATGGCGGCGGCGGCGGCAGCAGCAGCAGCCGCTGCAGCGGCACCTTTCACCCTTCTCCCCTGGCTGTCAATCTCACCTTTTCTGTGCAACTTCCCGTGTCTCACTAGGCTCTGTGCATAGGCAAACATCTTCCCGCACAGATTGCATTTGTAGTTCTTTTGACCAGAGTGCACGGTCAGATGCTTGGTGAGGTGGAAAGGCTCACGGAACAGTTTGCCACAGACGTCGCAGGGGTGGGGCTTCTCCCCCGTGTGAACGCGGTTGTGGCGCCGCAGGGTCTCCGCCCTTCTGAAGCGCTTGCAACAAATCTGACAGCTGTACGGCCTCTCTGACCCGTCCCCGGGAGGTGCAGGGCTCCTTCGTCTCCTGACGATGGTGCTGGGGTCCCTCTTTTCTCTGGGCTTCCTTGGCCTCCTGGGCTTCGTGTGGGGGTGGCTCGGGTGGGTCAAGGGCATGGTGGAACCGTTGAGGCTGGACGTGGATGACGGTCCGCCCATGTTACCAAACCCCAACCCCCCCAGCAGGCCTCCAATGATATCCCTCCTCTCTCCTTCCCGGCCTTCCGAGTTTATATCACAAGAGGCTGCGGCTGCAGCGGCGATGGCCGACATTGCACTGCTGGTGACCTCGTCCTCCGAATCGTCCAATAGGGAGGAGAGGGGGAGGTGTGGCTGCTGTGGCTGTTGGTGGTGGTGCTGCTGCTGCTGCTGCTGTGGTTGCTGGCTCTGTGGGTGGGGATGAAGAGTTGGGGCTAAAGGGGCCTTACGCAGAGTTTGATTGGTCATGTCACCGGCTAGCGTACTCTCCGAGGAGTACAGAGACGAGGATTGCGATCGCCTGTAGTCATCGACTCCGCTGTTGTAGGACGACTGACTCTGGTAGCGATTTCTGGAATAATCGGTTGCATACTTGTCATTAGCCATTGCTGCCCCATCGTTTTGGATTCCCACCCTGTCTCCACTGCTTCCCATTTTACTGCCATTTGGGTTGGACGACCCACTCCTGCCGCCGCTGGCCCGGTTTTTTGAACTCCGCGGAGGTTTGCCACAGGCACCTGATGCGGCATGGTTGAGAAGAGAGGTGCTCTCACGGAAGCAACGCCCGCAAGCCGGGCAGCGGAAAGGCTTCTCGTCGTGAATCTTCTCGTGTCTCGTAAGTGACTCTCGGCGGTTGAAGGACTTTTGGCAGATATTGCAGGCAAAAGGCCGGTTTTCTGAGTGGGTGACACTGTGTTGGATGAGGTGACCCCTCTTTTTAAATCTCTTCCCACACTCGCCACAGCAGAAGACCCTCTCTGGGCTGGGGGAGTTGCCGTCCAACTTCCTGCTTTGGCTTTCTGGTGGCAAGCCATGGCTGCGGAGATGCCTTCGGAGACTGGAGAGGTGGGTGAAGGTTTTACCACATTCACCGCAGTGGTAAAGCGGCTCTGGTTCGGGCTGGCCAGATGAACAGTTACGGTCTTGGGATTTGGACAACTGTTGGTTACGGTTGGCGACAAGCACAGAGGTGGAGTTAGAGGAAGGGGGGCCAGACGAAGAGGAGGAGATGGTGGAGGATGACTGCTGTTGCTGCGAGGACGATGAGAGGATAGAGGAATGCGATGGCTCGCTTGCAATGCCACTTATCCTAACACCCCCGGATCCTCCTCCCACGAGGCCTGATGAGGAGCTCTGACTGTGCCCACTCGAGCTGCTGTTATGGCAGTTACCCACACTGCTACTGCTATGGCTGTGACTGCTGTGACCACTACTCTCCGCTTTTCTTTGGGGCAGGTAGCCCGCCATTGCTTTCTTCCTCCTGCTTCCTCCACTCGAAGCTGACGAAGACGAGCTGTCTCCTGTCTTTGCATCGTCTTTAGAGAGGGACAGGTGCAGGGGCAGGGGGAGGGGAAGGCCAGCCTCTTGCTGCATTAGTGATGCTATCTGGTTAGAGGAAAGGACCGGAATGCCTTGGAAATCAAAGCCACCCAGCGGGGCAGGCTGGGGAGCCGGGTGGAGAGGGTGCGGGTGGTGTGTGTGGCTGTGTGGATGAGATAAGGCATGAGGGGTCAGCTGCTGCTGCTGCTGCTGAGGCGGTGGAGCTGTGTGGCTGTGGCTGTGGGAGGAGTGAAGGGCGGGGGGAGGGGCCAGAGCCGAGTTTGACTCACTGACCCCTTGGCCCAGACCCAAGCCCAAGTGGTTGTGAGTGCCTTGCTGGACGAGGAACTGCTCCAGGCTGCTGTTGGTGGGGACGCCGGACAGGAAGTACTGGTTGGCGGCAAGCATGCAGCTGAACTGCTGGTGGAGGCTGCGGGGATCCGACTGGCTGACTAAGGGGACTGCAGTGCTGCCGGAGGGGTTGTTGGAGGCCGAGGAAGAGGTAGAGGGAGAGGCTGAGGAAGAGGTGGGACCAGTGGAGGGCTGAGGGACAGAGAGACCTGGATGCAGCGGTGGAGGAGGGGGCGCAGGCGTGACAACTCCACTGCTGCTCCCGCCAAAGTCAAAGCGGCCCATGCCGGAGTGGAGCTGCTCCTGAGCCAGCGCAGCCTCGGCTGGGTGGAAAGGCCGCAGGAACTGGGGGTACCCCGAGCTCCCGCTCCCACTGCCGCTACTGCTGCTGCTCATCTTACTGGACTTCCTGGAGCTGTGGGACGAAGAGGACGACTGGCTCTGATGGGAGATGGATGGGGGAGGGGCGCCCATTTTGGCGAATAAGGACGAGGAGTCGGCGAAGGCATTGCTCCGAGAACTCTGGAGGGAGCCGAGGCCGAGGCCAGACAGGAGGCTCCCAGAAGCGTCAGCGGAGGGCTGGTGCTGCTGCTGGAGCTGCTGCTGATGCTGCAGCTGGACCTGCTGCTGGTGGCTCAGTTGTCGTTCCAACCCGAGGCCTTTGAACTGGTGGGCCTGGTGTCCACTCAGCATCTCCAAAATGTCCATGGGGTACTTGCTGAACTGGAACATCTTCCAATACAGCGGTGGCAAAGTGTCACGTAGCCACAACTGCCACGTGCACTAAGCTGGTTTATCTGCTGGAAACGGCAGCGACCCCTTGTCAAACCGACCAGGTGGGATTTTCAGAGGTAGTCCTGACCCTCACACTTCCAACAAACTGCTATATTCCACCAAAAGCCGATGCTCGAGTTTTTTTTCACATAAATGTATAAATATTTTTACTCTTCATTTAAGAGTGCTTCTGTGAGATTTTATAAAAAAAAAAAAAAATAAAAGGTCATAAATAGGCAATAAACTAAATTATACTAAAAAAAAAACAAAACTGTAGTGTTTCTTTAAAGGGTTCCATAACCATCTGTGGATTTTTAAAATTCAGGTCAGTAGTCCCATCAAGTGGAGTGTGTGTTATTTCAGTGGAGGGTGAACCATTGCTTCACTGCCCTTCTGTCCCCCTCACGGAGTTCTTCGGACAGCCTGAAGAATGACAGGGAAAAGGAAAGACACAGTAATGTCAGTTAGTGATTCAGTGACTTTATACAGAGACAAAAACACTTTGGGCACTGTGAACAACACTGTATTGCTTTTCTTGCAGACGGAGCCTCAAATCCCGGATGCTGAATGTATCAACGGGGAACTGAATAAACAAACGCAAGAGACTGATTTAGCTGAAGATGAACATTTTTTTTGCGGTTTTTAATTTTGAGCTTTAGTACTCAGTATTTAACGCTGGCCAGTTCATTTATTGAGCTGATGATATTATTGATAAAAGAACCTATAAATTCACTTTTGTTTTTAGTGAAGTTTTTCTGCATACTGCAAATTCTTCAGCTGGCTTCCTTATATCAGACAGTTTAAACCCAATGGACCCACAGCGACTGTAAACTTATAACTCCCCTTTGTGCGAGGTCTTCTCAGTTCTTTAAAATATCCAAAAGAAGAGTACAGTCTGGTTGCACAATGTCTTTCTGTCACTGCTTTAATGTGATATAGCAGTTTTAATCACACTAGTGTTGAGTTAAAAAATGCATTACTAGGCAGGCACATAGCGGAACAGAGTAACTAAACAGCATTTAAAGAAATGTATAAACAGAGTTAAAAAGAAGATACAAATGCAACTTTCATCCACTGGTTTCCATTGATGAAACTGAAATATTGGTGCAATAATCAGAACATTTAATTATGATATTGGTTTTCTAAGTGTGGCCGACTATTTGAAATGTATTTGTATCTTCACACTGTGCAGACACTAGAGAGAGCGAAAAGAAATGGGAGTGGTGGCTCAAAATGCCACACGACTCCTGGATAACAAAAGAGGCCCGGGACTAAGCAATGCATACCAACAGGTCTTGGTCTGGTTAGTTTAGAATCAGTGCTCAAAAGAAACGCTTTAAGAGTATTATGAGCTGTATCGTTTTAAAATTTTGAGTAATGAACACTAGTTGTTTCTAACAAAAATATTTAGATTCTACAACATCTCCTTAGTCTGAATACTGCCATCTGCAAAGATAACTTTCTTAACAACAGAAATGAGGCTTCTTTCTTTCACTGTAGGTAACCACCTGCCGCTTTTCCTTCCTGACCAAAGCATTAGCATGAAAGAAACTAATTTTTAAAGATCTTAATTCTGACCTTCCTCTGGCTTAGCACAGCGCGCTCGGCATGAACAACTCTCCCGAGACAGAAACCAGAGAAGCTAAACATCCTCATATGTGCCTTCGCATCTGCGTACAGCCTGAAGCACGGCAGAGCGACGCTGTGGAGGAAAAGCTTATTTCCTTTTGAAACCTGCTGTTACTTAAAGCTCTGTATGTCTTAACATGTGAAATGTTCTTCAGAAAGCACATAGTACAAGTAACTGTTAAAAAGCTGATGAACCACAAGGCGAAACATACCAATGTTGATTTTGAGAAGAAAGATGCTTCTGTTCACCACATGGTCGTCTATACAAAAATATCCACTCATAGAAGTGGTTCCCTATAACTCTGACCCTCAGATAATTCTAGGAATGAGACTGTCGAGGAAGAAAGGAAGCATTTTGAACAGACATACAATAGGGCTGCAGCCCTTAAACAAACAAAACAAACATTTGTCAAGTGTAGCTTTCACAAAAATCACACTCAAAACCACAAAACAAACGTCTGCTGCTGTCCAGCTACATCTAAATATTGCTCAGTTCCCAGTTTGTCCAACTGGCACGGACTGAAAATAATGGCATCCAACTAAGATCGGTTAGAAATATTTGTGTGGTATTGTAATTGACATGTAATTGGTATGCAAGACATACATTCGCAACAATAACAATCTAATACAATGCAACACAACGATAAAAATGTCAGTTTTGTAGCTTTAGGATAGATCTATTCATTTTTCAGAAAGCAGCATGAAGCAGCGTGCTGTCAAACCTGCCTCAAATGCTGCCGAGCTTCATTCCAGCTCTCTCCCAGGAACAACTAGTTCACACCGGTTACACCAGGTTTTAACGTAATCGCCGTTTCTTTGTTTAACCGCAATGAATTGTTAACATTAGCTAAGGTCCTAAGGGGTATAACTGTTGTGTAATGTAATTGTCAGTTTTATGTTCATTTAAGAAAAAAATACAATGTTTTATGATAAAAAGGAGGCGCGTTGTACTTCACAGGCTGTGTACTTGCGTTGTTACCATAGACAGTAAAAGAAATGGACACAGACTTCGACGGAGACCAGTGAAATATATTCTAAGCACTTTTCCGGTGATGGCTGAGTGTTAGTGCGCAGCCTCAAACTGAGCTTGAAGACGTAGATGTGACGTGAGCAACCTGTGTTGAAACTGAAAGTTGGAAGTCTTCTGGTAGCTGTGCCAAGAGAAATCTCAATCATTCCCAATCTTGCCGAATAAAGGAATAACGTTAACCCGCGAGTGGCATCGAGATGTTTTTTTTTTTTCCAATTGCCTGTTTAATTTCCCCATCCCCCGTGAACATAGGTATACCTCGTTACCCCTACTTCATTATTTAACATACTTTTTTTTTTAAATATCCTAGTTGTTTGTGGATAAATGTTACTTCATATGAATTCACTTGCCACATACCAAAGTATTTCCAATCCATCAAAACGTTGCTGAAATATTTTGATCAGATGCTGTCATGGACTTGAGATGGCTTCTCCCTTGACTGTATGCCTCCACGTCCCCCCCAATTTCCTGCGAGCTTCTCCAGTACTATACGGTAATTTCTCTACTGTGCGACAGTAAGTCCCTACGGAGCCATAACGTGAGGTACAAGGTAATGGAGCCTTTTATACATTGTCGTGTTTCTTTAGAAATAAACAATGGACAAAAAGTCTTTAAAACGCTTCAGATGTAAAGTTATTCACTGAAAGTGACGCCAAAATGAATGGGAGTCAATGGAATGCTAGCAGAAGGTGATGGCTTGTTAGCCTCAGAATCTCCCCAAAGGAGGTACGCTTTCCGGATGCTCACTTACCCCCTTGGTTGTTACATTATCTGGGTCACATGACAGCGATATTACCAAAGATGTATCTGGGATTCATTCAAAACTTTATTTGCTTGAAAAAGTAATACATGAATAATCATTTTGAAATTTGACCTAAAGAGACAATGACAGTTGATCGCAATCATTTCCGAGACAATTAATCGTATGGTATAATTTGGAATTTGTTACAGGTAAAAGCAGGTTAGCTGGACAGAAAACTAGCGCCACAGAGAGTCTGTAGCTGACCTTACCCATTATTGCTCTTTCACCCAGACAAAAAGGGAAAAAAAAAAAAACATTGCATGTGCTGACTGTCTACATTAAAAATCAGACTCAGTTCTCAGTGGCACATGACCGCTCAGCCACGATGTGGGAGGAATTTCCTTCAACAGCTAGACCTCTGATGTGTTGACTGTAAAAACATTTTGTTGTTGAAATGATATATTACCTCCTAACGGTTAAGGAAAGAAAAAAAATCAATACAGCATAATATCGTGATATCTTCCGTGGCAATACTGAATCGATACACAAACGCCAAGTATCTATTATACGTGTTGGTCAGTCTGTCTGCTTGACAATCCCGTTTGGCAGCAATACAATTAAAGTGAGGTGAACAAACAGAGAAATGTATCTTTTTAGATAAAACAGATGTTGACAAAGTTTCCTTTTGGGGGACATAATTTGAAATTGGGAAAAATTTGAGATGTTCAAAATCGCAATAATATCGTATCGTGAGGCCTCTGGTGATTCCCACCCTACTAACGGTATGCAATTCTAAGGAACCATCTGTGAAGTAGGGCTGGGCGATATGGAGAAAATCAAATATCTCGATACTTTTGACCAAATACCTCGATATCGATACCGCAACGATATGGTAGTGTTGACTATTGGTGCTTTCACAAAATATTTACACAATTAGATTTTTGATAAATAATCATCAGTAATGTGGCTATAATGACTAAGTGGGAAAAGGTAAATAGAACAGTTACAACAGTCTGGTAAGTTCAGAAAATGATCACTTTACTGTAATGCAGCCTTTCAAACCAGGAAAAGACAACACTTAGGCCATATTACGATATCCAAAATCTAAGACGATATCTAGTCTCATATCACGATATCGATACATTGCCCAGCTCTACTTTGAAGTCTGTTTGCTACAGTTTTGTTGGTGTGCCACATATATATATATATATATATATATATATATATATATATATATATATATATATATATATATATATATATATATATATATATATATATATATATATATATATATATATATAGGAAAGGATTATGCACTGAACGTCCCTGGTGCAAATGTTGGTCACAGTTTCTTGTGGTTTTCTGAGACCATTTAACACAAATGTTCACACGTGTATAAAGATCCAAACAGTCCTACATAGTGCGTTCAGTCTGTTTTGAACACTGCTGTTTTTTGTTTGTTTTCTCCGTGGAGTACATTTTTTTTGGACGTTTGTTTTTCCCACTGGCACACCAGCAATAAATATTATTTATATATATATATATATATAATAAAATTATGCACTGAACACTTGGCAGTGCTGGATGTGACCCTGGGCTCAAATCCCCCAAACAGCGAACACCCCTCCCTGTTGAAGTGTCCCGTTACATGACGGGGGGCAAAAAAAAATATATGGATGTTAGATAGTGAGCAGAAAGAAAAGAGCCTAAATCACAGTTGCATCAGTTCATATATATATATATATATATATATATATATATTTTTTTTAAAACTGATGTTTAAGTACAGCTGACGTGAGGGACGTTATACCTGTAACTATAACCTAAAATTTGATTTAACGTGACAGAAAACATTTAGAGGGAAGTCATTTTCATTACTTCTCATTGAGCTTGTTCTATGATAAACATAAAAAAAAGAAATGAGGTACTTAAACAATTAAACAAGTAGTGTATCACTGGGGAAACATTATCTACGCAATTAAGAGGCCAAAAACAGGACTGCAGGACTGACTGAGCTTCTCTGGATGTATTGGGATAGTTGTGGCAGCTCTTTGTGGCCCTACACCTCATTAAGAAACTTTAAAAATGTTCTGCATGCATTTAAAACATTATGGAGATTTCTTTTTAAAGAAAAACTACCTTAAACCAACGCCATCTGTCGCGTTCGTATCAACGATCACAGTAAAGTAGGGCTGCAACTAACGATTATTTTCATAGTCGATTAATCTGTTGATTATTTTCTTGATTAGTTGTTTGGTCTCTAAAATGTCAGAAAATGTGGATTAGTGTTTCCCAAGGCCCAAGATGACGTCCTCAAATGTCTTGTTTTGTCCACAACTCAGATATTCAGTTTACTGTCACAGAGGAGAGAAGAAGCTAGTCACATTTAAGAAGCTGGAATCAAATTTTTTTTTTTGTCATAAATGACTCACACTGACTAATCGATTATCAAAATAGTTGCCGATTAATTTGAGAGTTGACAACTAATCGATTAATCTTTGCAGCTCTACAGTAAAGCTTCTTAAGAGTCTAAATCAACTGATCAGTTTCAGGTTATTAAACAACCTTCTCTGTGAGGGAAGAGGAAACGTGTCGGTGACTCCTAATCAACATAAGAAAAAATGCACAACTTGTCACACCACAGCTCCACGGTGCACAGCAGGTATTTCAACCTATTAGTCCATTTTCAGGTTCTTCTAGTGCCAGAATAATATATAAAATTTCAACCTATTTACTTTTTTATTTTTTTTATTTCAATGTGTTCTCAGAAAATGCCCTGTGACCCTGACTGCATTTATATAAGGATACTCTACTGGTTAACTAATGCACAGATGTACATTGCATTTCATTATACTGACAATTACGAACAAGTATTTGGATTAG
>NC_135868.1:5630625-5735625 GCF_031162955.1 Sander vitreus
CTAACACAAAAACATCGAGTAGTGTCTATCGCGATATGTCGCAACAGTTGATATTGCGATGACGTTAAAGATATATTGTGCAGCCCTGCATGAAAGTGAGCTCTGAGAGCAAAAAACAATGTGAATATGAGCCGTGAGGAGAAAAAAAAAAAAAAGTCCTTCTTTCGTGTGTATGGAGTAGATTACCTGCTGTAGAATATGTATTTATCAAACAGATGAAGGATTAAAAACTTCTATGGATGGACTACCCACCCAAAGCGTGTGGTATGAGGTGGAGGAAGGCGTCTCCCAGCAGTCCACCTGAGGCGAAGCTGAGCAGCACTTTGAGCAGGTTCTGGTGCTGGTCGCTGTTGGACTGAACTGGGATCAGAAACAGGATGAGGAAAGGAGCGGCGCTGATCAGCAGGGTCGCTCCGATAGCCTGCGCACAGGGATGGGAGGGAGGTTTACTGTAGACGAGGGTCATCAAAACTGCAACGTCATCAACAACGCAGCACAGAGGACGAAACAGTTCAAAACAGTAAAACGGGAGTTAGACGGGGAAAGGAGCCCAACAGTGATCTGAGTGGAAAACATGTACGAGGAGCTCCGATTTGTAAGCACAAATCTGTTTTGATTATGATATTGTTATATCAGTACCAATGACACAACAATAAAAAAAATAAACCATGACATGGAAAGCCTGCTCCCGGGACACTTACAGAGGATGTAAAATGATTGCAAAGTTTTTGGCCATACATCAGTCTGATTTAGTCCCGCTATTGGAGTTAAATGAAAAATGGAGATTTATGCTCAATTATTTTTATATTGTAAGGTGTTCAGGTAATCAAAATAACATGAACACATGCAACAGAATACGATAATGAAGCAACACTACTAATTATGGCTTTTAAATGTCTATTTCACTAAATGACTGTACCAGCAAAGCCCTTATAGTTCCACATGTTGGGGGGGGGGGGCGCTTACTGCCGAGAGTGAGATGAGAAGATCAACACCACTCCTTTGTCTACATGTTCAACATAAAGCTGCAGCCAGGGGGGGTGGTTAGCTTAGCCTGTGTTATGTGCCAGACTATTACTTAGCCCGACGCAGTGACTTCCTGGAGTCTTAACGGACGGATACCAGTGTTATCAATCCTCTCATCAAACTCTTAGCGAGAACGCAAATAAGCAAATTTCCCAAAGCGTCAAACAAGTTCTTCAAAATGTTGATTTGACTTTCTGATCCGGCTCTTCTTAAAACAGCCTTATGCCCATATTTAACCACGCAGGTTGACATATTCGTACTTGAACTGTGTAGATTATAATGGGAGTAGGGCAGCACAATTAATTGCGTTTTTATCGAAATCGCAATATGGACTCGTGCAATATCCATATCACAGGGGAGGCGCAATATTTGTTAAAGGCAAAATATGTGTCAAACCAGTCTGAATGAAGTATTGTGGTGCCGCAGAGACGTCCAGGCCTACAAATCATAGCCTACAGACTAAAGAAAACATCTTTGTTTGTTACAGATCCTCGCAAAAATCTCACTGTAAATCATTGAATTCTTTTAAATATATTTCAGTGAAAATGAGAATAATGATACAAAAATGTACATTCCCTCCAATAACGTGAATCATATCGCAACATCTATCAAAATAATCGCAATCAGATATTTTCCACATATCGTGCAGCCCTAAATGGGAGGAAACAGAGATGTATTCAGTCAAACCCAAGTCTAACAGATACTAGATTTCCCTGGCCAAACAGACAACCCGTTGTTCCCGTTTTAACCCATGACCACACCTGTGTCCACAGCTCCACCGTGTCCCTTTTCTCTCCTTCTGCCTCCCTCTTCACCCTCTCCCCTCCGTGTCCACTCTTCTCCTTGTGCACCCGAACAACATCCTCCGCGTCCTGATGAGCGTGCCCATGTCCGTGATCGTGAGAGTGTGCGTGTCCGTGATCATGAGCGTGCCCATGTCCGTGATCGTGCGAGTGTGCGTGTCCGTGGTGCTCCTCTTCCTGTAGAGGGACGTTGGCCTCGGCGCTCCACTTGCTCGCTCCGTGGAACATCTTCACTTCTTCGTTATCATCTTCTCCGTGGGAGTGGCCGTGGTGATGGTGGCCGTGGTGATGGTGGCCGTGTCCATGGTGGCCGTGGCCGTGGTCGCCATGGGAATGGCTATGGGCAGTGGTTGAATGTGAGGCTAACAGGAGTAGTGCAGATGTGGCCAGCGTCAGCGCCAGCAGACGTATACAGCCCATATTATCCCCTTTGACAAAGAGAAAAATGAAGAAGGCAGAATAAATAAAAAAAATCACAGGTCGGGCTGCTCAAAATGATATTCGTCACTATTAAAAAAATCACAATGTTGTAAAGGTGTTGCATCCATTGAACTAAAACAGGGAAACAAATCAACAGTGAAACCACTATAAAATGTGAAAATGTCCTTAATACTTTTCCCGTTGAACTTTTTAAATTCCCCTTCAGAACACAAGACAAAATAAGAGTTTACTTGCGTAATGTAATCTTTTTGCTAATTTACAATGTAATGCATAAGAAAGCTGTAAGTGTGTGATTGTATAGAAGGAAGGACTGGTGAGTAGCACTCAGTTCAAGAAAAGGCTTGGAAGTATCAATCTTTCTCCTTGTTACATTAAGCACCAGGAACAAAGCAGTTCCAGCTATTGCAACAGGTGTTATCATGGAGAAAGGGCAACTAGCTAGCTAATGCATTTATCTCATGATCATTGCAACTACTGAATGATCTGTGTTGAAAAATAACCTGTGGAAAAATGCTGCTCTGATTTTATTTCACTTGTGGGAAATTGTGGCCACTGATGAAGAGAAGCAATACAGCTACAGTGGGGCTTTTGTTTTGTTACCCCACTCTGTGTAAGCAATCAAATTATCAGCTGTAGTCAAATGTGTTCCAGATTAACACCGAATCCTACTTAAATGATCAGATATCAGTGCATCTTCACTGAGATTGGGGTGTATGATCTATCTGTAGGTAGAGCTCTTCTTTCTACATCAGATCAGCCAGTTTGTGTTATGGTGCCAACATGGCAGCTATCCAAAAAACACTCAAAATGGGGATGCATCTGCTGCATTAAGGTCAGTAATGGAAGAAGTACTCCAATGTGTCATGTCTTAAGTAAAAGTAGCAATACCAGTGTAAAAAAAAACTATAATACATCACTCTAATGTTGTAGCCAGTAAAGGTGAGCCTTATTTTAATTGCCTCAGTGCTGGGTATCATAACCTGTAATAATATAACATAATGTATTAGTTTATGTATGTTTTGTATTGATAATCTGAAGGATAACTCACTCTGCAGGTAACTACAGCTGTCAAAATACATTTAGTGGAGTAACAAGTACAATATTGGCTTCCCAAACGGAGTAGAAGTATAAAGCAGCATTAAATGGAAACATTCAAATTAAGTACAAGTACCTCAAAATTGTCTTTAAGTACAGTAACGTTACTTGAGTAAATATACTTAGTTATGTTCCACCACTGATTCGTGTTATAAATGCTCTACTATTCATTGGCTCCCTCGCCATGATGTAAAACTGTTGTAATTATGCTAACAGTGAGAACGAGAGAAGCACGATACCTGCTGATGTGCGCAGACTGTGTTAACTGCAACGACACAATCCTTGTTAGCTTATTCAACAAGCATCCTTTTCACTTGCAAGTCACAGTTAGCTTTGTTTTGAAATTGTGTTTACTTGGCGGCTTCAAACATCGTATGTGGATGTAAAGCGGATAATCTGTTATCTTGAAAAAGTGTTTAATCCCACAGTAAACAGCAAAAACTCCAGGTAATCAAACAATGAAATCGCATCACCGGTTTTCACAAGTTGTACAGAAAGCTAACGTAGCTTTACTGTCTGGCTAGCTAACTTGCTAACATGTTGCTGCAGCAGTAGCAACATCCCTAACTGCGACATACAATGAAAAACAAACAAATACTTACTTACCGGATTGTGTCAGATATCACTGCCTGCTGGGCTGCTGAATAACTCTCTATTATGCGTGCAGTATTTTAGGTAAACTGCTGATGTTTCTGTCTGCCTTGATGCTACTGGTAAGACGTGGCATTTACTTTGGAGTAAACTCATCAAGATCTCGCGAGAACGCATTCCAATTCCAAGTGTGCCTCCTTCGGTGCGCCCTTATCGTCCCTACTTAGATGAAAAAAATGTTCGATTTTTCTTAAGAAGATTATAATAATATGTAAACGTATTTTTTAGAATATTTCTTAAACTTTTCCACGCATAAATACTGGACTAATTGGATTTGTGAAGATGTAAAGAGAAGACACAGGAGGTTTCAATAGAAGTATCGCGAGATGATTGTGGTGCGTTGACTAATCACTTTAGGCTGCTAGAGACAGCAGCATCCTGGAGGAGAACAGGATGAACATCCGTTTGTCGTCAATCAACGTGTGTTGCCTGGTTATAAATGTATGTATTGAAAATGGGGCTTTTAGATTTAAAAACAGCATTACAATAAAAAAAATTAAAAAAAGTATAAATTGCAGTGGTGGGATGTAAGTACATTAACTTAAGTACTGTATAGCACTTGTAGGCCACAATTTTGAGGTACTTGCACATTACTTGAGTATGTCCATTTTATGCTACTTTCTACTCCTGGAGTCAAATATTGTACTTTTTATTCCACTACATTTGTTTGATAGCTTTAGTTGCTGTCTATATTTAGATTACAAAAAGCTTGAGTCAGATTCCTTGTATGTGTAATGTTACGCACTTTCCTTGTATGTGTAGGCACTTACTTGACCATTAAAGCTGATTCCAGTGTTGTCGAGTCACCAAATGTTGAGTCCCCAGTGTTCAAGTCCGGGTCCAAGTCCGAATAACCAAAGAAGAGTCCGAGTCACCCTTACCTGAGTCCGAGTCACCCTTACCTGAGTCTGAGTCACCCTTATAGAATCAGAAAATAGCGACTCAAGTTGGACACAAGTCCGAGTCCAGGGCTGCATCTCATGGCCCTTTTTCATTTAATAGCTCCTCAACTCCTGAACCAGAAGTCATTCTGTCACTCCTCGGTGAAGGCTGTCTCAGAGCTCTTATTTCTGCCCCGAGGACTGAGGAGAGAGCATCGAGGAGGGATCATTGAGGAGCTATAGGCGAGGATGCACAAGAGCAGACTTCCCGGAAGCCATGCAGCTGAAGGAGTTGCTAACTTTGCCTATCCAGCTGACAAATTCATGTGACGCTTGAGAGGAAAGGACGTCTCAACCCGTTAAAAACACATTTGCTGGTTTCCTCTCTCCTCACATGATGTCCTCGCATCTCCAGTGCCTCCTTAGTGGGAGGGACTAAGACGCGTGGAAGGGAGGCAAGTGGAGGACCCCATGAGGCAATTTAAGCGACATGAGATGCAACGCAGGACTCAAGTACGCCATCACTGCCTCTTTCACATTGAAGGTGTCAGAAAAGTCACCCAATTTACGAGTCCTATTTCATGAATGCTCAAGTCCGAATTCATATCCTCGAGTCCAAGTCGAGTCACGAGCCCAGAGAACAGCCAGAGAATCACCCAGTGATGGAGTTCTCGAGTCTCCATCACTGGCTGACTCTAATTCTTCTTCGAAAGTAAGAGTTTGAATGCAGGACTTCTAACCTGTGTAACAGAGTATTTCTACACTGTGGTACAGTAATGTTACTTTCACTTAAGTACACATCTGAGTACGCCTTCCACCATTGTGTAGCCTATTGGGTCGATTTGCAGAAACATCAGAATCAATATTTAGAAAATGCATGGTATGCAATTAGCTGCATCATTACCAGGAATTTTTGTTGTAAGCTACCTGTGGTGTACCTGCCTATGGTGGAATAACTGTGGGCTTACTGTAGGCTACCTAAATACATTTGAGGTACTTACTTTACTTGAGTATTCCCATGTACATTTCAGAGGGAAATATTATAGGACTTTGAACTCCACTACACTACACTTGTCTCACAGTAGTTACTTTGCAGATTACCATTTTCTATCCCCTTCCTGTCCACTGAAAACAATGTAGCCTATCTCTAAATGTGATAATGTGAAGGTTTTTGATAAATAGTGTTTCTTTAAGCAACCGTACCTGGGGTGACAGAGCTTTCACCATTGCACCCCCCTCCCTCTGGAACTCCCTACCCATTCACATCCGTGACTGTACTGACCTGGACACATCCAAAACACTAATCAAAACACATCTCTTCAGATTAGCTTTCCACATACAATAGTCTACTAGTTTTATTGTTTTTAATTGCTTTTAATATGCTTGTTTTATGTGTTGGTTTTATTGCTTATCTGTTTTTAATGTGCTAAATGTGCTGGTTTTACTGTAAAGTGTCTCTGAGTACCATGTAAAGCGCTATATAAATAAAATGTATTATTATTATTATTATTATTATTATTATTATTATTATTATTATTATTATTATTATTATTACTATTTAGTTGAAAAATGAATAGCCACAAAGCTGAAAGTAGTAGAAAGCTAGTATAATGTTTCCATTTGTCATTTCCAAGATGTCACATGTCTTCCTTATGTTTCTGATGGACACGCCCTCCGTATGAAATAAGGCAAAATCAGCTGACTGTAGCTCTAGGCGGCTTTTACTAAGCAAAACAAGATGAAGAAGTTATTTGTGTTGCTGCTCTTCTGTCACGTTACAGCTGCAGGTAAGGTCCCATTGGGACTGCTGTAACTTGTTTAAAGTCACTTTGTAGCGCGACATTGGGAACCTGCAGCTGCACTTTCACTTTGTCACGACTTTACAATAACGCCATTACGTGTCTATCTATCTGACACTGAATGCATATGTATGTTATAATTATTATAAAACCAATAACTTGACAATTAATTCAATTTTCTAATTCTCATGTTCAAAATAAAAAAAGATATTTTTTAAATTCAATATTGCTAGTATGATTGGTTTTACATAATATACAATGCATCATTCGAGTCCATAAAGTAACTCAATGTATAGGCTTGAGATGAAGTAGCGCAACTAATGTTTATAGTTGGTCTGACATAATTCAGTCAAAATTATATTTTACAGTGATTCCAACACATTAACTAGGCTTCCTTAATAATAATTACATCAATACACAATTGCAAAAGAGCATGAGTTCAAATAGGTCTACATTAAAAAAACAATATTGTAGCCTACACTGGCTAACATCACCCATTGCTCAATGTGCAAACGTACAACCTAAATATGGGATAGGGTCTATTTTATAATTATAAGCCTATTCTTTTTTTTTATCCCATTGTGATTTAACAGATTTTATATTTTTCTTTTAGGGGTGGGGGTTGACAACCATTTAATCAATGAACCAAACATTCTTTGTCCTACAGTGAAACACTCCCTGAAATATTTCCTTACTGCATCTTCTGGAGTCCCAAACTTTCCAGAGTTTGTGGGTGCGATGCTGGTTGATGAAGTCCAGGTTGGTTACTGTGACAGCAACATCAAGTCTGCAGAACCCAAACAGGACTGGATGAGAAAGTTAATAAAGGATGACCCACAACACCTGGAGTGGTATGCTCTCAAGTGTTTAGGTAATCAGCAGGTCTTCAGAGCCAACATTGACAGCTTGAAGCAACGCTTAAACCAAACTGGAGGTATAGTATGTTTATATTCATCGGCCCATAGCCAGCCTAGTGGAAGGGGGGGGTTCTTTTTTTCTTTCAAAAAGTGGACCTTATTGCAGTTTTTTCCTCATTTTGTATTTAATTACGAGGTTCAAATACTTCATTTTGGTGACGTTTTATGCACCAATTTGTGCTGGATTAGCGTGTCTGCTGGTATCTTAACGGAGCACGCTTTTTGATGCACCGAAAATATTTACTACAATGTTGTCAAATTGCTTACCAATATCATGTACCACCTTTTTATTAGTGAAAAGGCACGCACGCCTCAACATTTTTGTTATGAGCGCATAAAGTTAGTTGGATGTTGATACATTAGACGTTAGATTGTTACATGTCGCCTGCATATACTGTATAATATTAATGGACGAAGCATCCGGTTCGGCGAAGTGCTGCAAATGCGGAAGTGCCTTAAACCTGCATTCTTTCTGCATTCCAGCAGGGGGCGACATGTGCGGTTGCAAAAGGAGGTCGGTTTCTGTAGAAGTCTATGAGAAAGAGACCCACTTCTAGGGTTGGGTATCGTTTGGATTTTTTTCCGATACCGGTGCTAAAACGATACTTTTAAAACGGGGCCGGTGCCTGAACCGGTGCCTGAACCGAAATATATATAATATATTTATAATGTATATAAACAGACAGTTGGTAACATTAAAGAACAGCTTGTTTATTGCTAAGGCCATATGGTCAAAATAAATGATTGATTAATAATGTAATAACGATATCTTATAACAATGACTTGTTTCACCAGTAAATTGCTGGTAAACGACAAAAACAAACACTGGATGGGAAAAGGGTATTTTACAATAACTTAAAATGCACCACAAGGCTGGCGAGTTTCAAGTGAACGCACCGTCTGTGTTGTTTTTCCGACAACGGCAGCTGCAGTCAGACTGTTACGTCCCGCTGTTGGAATCCTCTACAGGGAAATACAGTCACACTTTACACCGCTTAACATAAACTGTCAGCATTTTAACCATTGTGTTTAATCCAGCTACTAGCTAACGGTAACGTAGCGTCCCGTGCAGCGATGCTTCTGAAAAAAAAGAAAGTCCGGCACCGAAATGAGGCAGCGAAATTTTTGTTCTTATTCGGTCTCGTTACTACCATTTACGTCGGAACCCAAACCACTTCTCACTTGATTTATTACCTCAGTAAACATTTTCATAATGAGTTTATGGTCTCGATCACTAGTTTAAAATTTAAAACATTTTTTAATTATGGTCTCGTTGATTTTAAAATCGGCGATAAAGCAGGGGGTGTTTTTGGGCGTGGCTATGATGTGATTGCCAGTGAAAGTGTGTAACGTAACGTGGCTCCTGCCTCACTCCTCCCTCTCGTCTAAAATTGTCACATTCGCAACCAGGATGGCTGCGCTCGTAACGGCAAACTTGACGACTCATAGCAGATCTCCACAAACCAATGGGTGACGTCACACGTGCTCTACCCATTAATATACAGTCTATGGTCGCGTGGCAGTTAACACATTCACAAAAGTGGTGCTTTTAACAAGATAAGGGCTTCGGTTTGGTTTGGATCATTTTTATTTGAGGGGGATTCGTCGTTATTTTAAAAGACGCTTGTTAATTACAACAACAAAAAACTAGTTAACAAAAAAAAACCTGACTTAAATTATGGACCTTTGGCAGTGGGGTGGTCTTTCCTACCACCTATACTGGCTTGTGTTCATATTTAACTTGCTGTTGAAATGTTTTCTCCCTCTGATGTGAACTATAGCTTCCAACATCTCTGTGGTCACCTTTGCTCTGTCTGTCTCTCTCTCAGGTGCCCACATTTTACAGAGGATGAACGGCTGTGACTGGGATGATGAGACCGGAGAAGTTGTTGGTTTTAATCAGTACGGTTATGATGGCGAAGACTTTATTGCATTGGACCTGCAGACGCTGACATGGATCGCTCCAAAACAACAGGCTTTTATGACCAAACTTAGATGGGATGCTGAGAAAGCTAGATTAGAATATAATAAAAACTACTACATTCACAAATGTCCTGACTGGCTGAAGAAGTATGTGCACTATGGGAGAAGCTTCCTGCAGAGAACAGGTTCTCACATAGATTCAGATTGGTTCCCCCACACTGTCTAACTTGCAGAAAATATATAAAGTGTAATAGTTGGCAACGTTTCAGTACTAGACCATCTTCAGGCAAAATAGTGCTACAGCAGCAAAATATAAGACACACAGCACACATACAGAATATACAAGAAATAATAAATAGGATAGAATACAAGGACAACTATTCAAAAATAAAGATAAAAAAAATACAAAGGAAATAATATATGGACGCATACCATTCTAGTGTCAGTACACTCTTTTTCTGTCTGCCTCTCTGCAGATCTTCCCTCAGTGTCTCTCCTACAGAAGTCTCCCTCCTCTCCAGTCAGCTGCCACGCTACAGGTTTCTACCCTGACAGAGCCATGATGTTCTGGAGGAAAGATGGAGAGGAGCATCATGAGGACGTGGACGTCGGAGAGACCCTCCCCAACCACGATGGATCCTTCCAGATGAGTGTTGACCTGGACCTTTCATCAGTCCCAGCTGAAGACTGGAGGAGGTACGACTGTGTGTTTCATCTCTCTGGTGTGGAGCACGACATCATCACCAAACTGGACAAAGCAAAGATCAGGACCAACAGAGGTAAGACTGGAATCAGACGTGAGGAAGCTCGGTTTTTGTTACCTTTGCCAAGGTGGTTATCTTTGTGGTCTTTTATATTTGTTTGTTTGCAACATATTTCTATAAATGTTGGTGGATAACATAGGCCGTAATCCAAGGAAGAACTTGAGTGAATTGAGAAACTGGTGTGTATAATGCCAACATTTTAATTTCAACCTTATTGTCCCCAAGAGGAAACTTGTCTCACAGCCAATTAAAACACAGAACACAGGCTTGAACATAAAATATAATAAATACGTAACACGTACAATTATGTTAAAAGAACAGCTAAAAAAATCCCCACATAAACTCACAAGGTGTGCCTGTATTGGAGACAGTATTGAGATGACAGAAATGAGGGAGAGGGAGATACAACCAGATGCAATAAAGGTCTTGGTTGCACCCAAACTATTTGTTACCAGTATGGCTGGCTGTGAGATTTAGATTCTGTGAAGTTATACTTTATTACATAACCCGCCATAAGTCTTAAAAACATTGTGTAACTGTATGCACATTTAGAGGACCGTGCTGACATTTACTCCGAGAGTTCCTGCAAAGTTACTTTTCACATGTAGATGGCGCCACGAGAAAATGGTAATGAAGTTAGCCCATTCACCAGAGAACAATGAAAAAGAGTGAAGAGCAAAAGGCACCACCGTGTGGCTAATTGAAAAAGTACCTTTACATTTTTGCTTCTACATCCTAAACTCTGAAGTGTAGAAGCAAACTCTTCAGCACGGCTTGATAAGTTGCAACGATGTGAATGAACCCAAAGTGGGAATGTTGGTTCCAGTTTCTCCCCCAGAGTTCCCTGCTGGTGCTGTTGTTGGAGTTGCTGTAGGACTGCTGCTGCTGCTGCTGGCACTCTGCATCTCTGGACTTTTCATCTGGAGAAGGAACAATAATGGTGAGGAACAAATATGTTTTTACTCCACTAATGACTTTAATATGAATACCGCTGATATTCTCGTCCTGCATATTATGTGTGGTACTTCTGGGAAATCAATCCATTTATTATTTTTCTTCTTTTATAAATTCTGAAATGTGAATTGTTTTCTCTCATCTGTATTTCAGGCTTCCGGCCTGCTAACAGTAAGAATTCTACCTTAAAATACTTCAAATCAATTTTCTTTTTGTGGACAAGCAACTAATATCCTGTTCACCATAAAAACTAATGTTCTGCAAATTGACACCAATATGATAAAAATATTACTTTTACTATTTATTTACTACTTGTCTTGACAGGGTGACAGTGAAGATTAGAAGAGGATGCAGAACTCCACTGAGTGAAGAGTCAACATTTTCCTAGATAGGATTGTCTCTAAGAAACAACCATTTAGAGATTACTGACTGATGCAGGACTGACAGCCGGTGACGGTGGTTGCTTTTTAAGACTGTAAGACATGAAGTTGGAAGAACCAGACGACGCAGCAGTCCCTGCGTTCCAATGCTACCATACTATTTACTATGTCAGAAAAAAGATTTAGTACATCCCAATGCATAGAATGTCAAATGTAGTTTGCCAAAAACACCAGGATGTGCTAGTGCATCTGGTCAGATGTTGCTGTAGGCAAGCCAGCAAGCTTTTCTGGCTATTCTGACCCACAATCCTTCAGAGGTTTGAATGTGCAAAGATGTTGCAATGGAATCTGAAAGAGTTCAAGCCTTAAAGTCACAAACAATATAAAATATTGCCTGGATATAAGATGTGACACGTACAGTAAGCATAAACTCTATAACTTTTTGTGAAGTGCGTCAGTAACAATAAGTGAGGATGGAAAGAGAGTATAAACAGCACCAAAGCAAGAGCAAAATGAAACAGAGGTGTTCCATTTCTCTTGTTGAAGCAGTTTTCAGCGTCCATAGCTCCAGATCAGTTCAGGAGCATTCAGCCTGTCACACACAGCTCAGCTGATCTCATCTTTGCTACTGCACCCCCACAAACTGCAGAGTATCTGATCTGTAGCTGACAGTGACCTCTGACCTCCCACAAGATGTAATACATGTCTGCACATTACATTATATTAAATTATATTACATTAGCCTACAGATCATTCTAGAAGATCTGAGCAGCAGAAGGTAGAATATGCCTTTCATATGTGAACACAGCTGAGAAACCAGAATAAAGCCCCTCATGTCTCCCCATCCTCTCACACAGGCTGAAATTATTCATAATATTAATATTATATTAGTATATCAGATTATAAGCAAGTTAAGGGGGGACACCCCAGGTGAATAGGATAAAATAATGAACTAACAGATGTCAACATGAAACTTCCCCACTTAATTACTTACATTGAGACATATTTTTGTATTACAAGTTTGCTGAAATGTTATGTTTAAATATGCAAATGAGGCATTATCTAATGCTAATTTTTGGTGAATTTAGGAGAAATTTGCAGGAGCAAATAGACAAAGGGTAGTAAAATAAACACCTAAATGTGTATTTTGTATGTTTTTTCTTTTTTTCTCCAATAGTCTGAAAGAAGACATGTTATGGAAGCTAAATAACTCAAAAACTCAAAATTGAAAACTGATGGTTTTGCCTGGGGTGTCTCCCCTTAAGACGACACTGTATGAATTAAGCTGACACATTTTCTTTTTTTAACTATTTATGTTATGTAAGCTACGTTGTGTATCTATGTGGATCGTAATAAACTAAACAAAAGAAATGAAGTCCTGCATGTCTCCCCATCCTCTCACACAGGCTGAAATAAATTAGCTCAGTCTAAATTCCCATTGGCCAGATGAAGGTTGATGACTACCTGCACATATAGGAATTCCAGGAAATGAGAGAGTGGATAAATTAGCAAAGGAGGCAGTCAAAAAAAGGAAATGTAGAACTGAATATTAAACTGTCAAAATCAGAGGGGAAAAGCATTGCGTGGAGGGACATTTCCAAACAGTGGCAACACTATTGGGACGGTGGAAATAAAGGGAGACACTTGCATGCAATACAAAATAAAGTAGGAGGAGACAGAAATAGTGGGGCTAACCGAAAAGAGGAAGTAAATATCAGTAAATGAGATTTGGTCACAGTAGATTGAACACTTTTTATAATGGGAAAACACCCAACTGCACACTGCAGTCTGTGTGAGGAAATGGAGACAGTGGAGCATGTCCTCATGTCGTGCAGGAAATACAATCGAGAAAGAGGGCTCATGTTCGCAGGATTACATCAGTTAGGGCCAGTGGAAATCAGATTTAAAGATGCCCTTGAAAGTGGTGTTTCCGTAAATGGACGGAAACATATATTTACATTTTTGAAAAGCAAGGGACTACTTATAAAATTATAGTATAATGAAATTAAATAAATACATAACAAGTGATTACCAGTAGGAGGCAGTAATGCAACGCATATGCCCACTGCCGTAAAACCCTAAAGAAGAAGAAGAAGAAGAAGAAGCGGAAGAAGAAGCGGAAGAAGAAGAAGAAGAAGAAGAAGAAGAAGAAAAAGAAGAAGAAAAAGAAAAGAACGCTCCTTCTGGTTTTATCCAGAGACAGTTTTAAAGAAATTGACCAACAGATCCCGTTGCTCTGGACAGAGACCAGTGAAGGATATTAGAAGCACTTTTCCGGTGATGGCTGAGTGTTACTGCCAAGTCCCCAGGAAGTTCTCTTAATACATCCATGGTTACTGCGCAGCCTCCAACTGAGCTTGAAGACGTAGATGTGACGTGAGCAACCTGTCTGAAAGTTGTAAGTCTTCTGGTAGCTGTGCCAAGAGAAATCTCAATCATTCCCAATCTTGCAGAGACGAAGAGCGTAGGTATATGTAAGGAGATAACACAGACACAGGTTAAATATTGCTAACTAAAATGCTAGTTAACATTAGTAATTACACTTAAACAGCTAATGTAAGAAACTGCCTGCAAGCTTCTCCTGTACTATACGGTAATTCCTCTACTATGCAACATTAAGTCCCATGGTTATGACACAATCGTTAGCCTGTTTTTACAAAAACATCTGCTACGGAGCCATAACGTGAGATACAAGGTAATGGAGCCTTTTATACATTGTTGTCTTTCTTTAGAAATAAACAATGGACAAATAGAGTCTTTAAACGCTTCAGATGTAAAGTTATTCGCTGTCAAAGTGATGTCAAAATGAATGGCAGTCAATGGAATGCTAATGGGGGGTGATGGCTTGTTAGCATCAAAATGGTGCCATAGGAGGTACACGTGGAGAGAGACTTACCCCCTTGGGTTTTATCCTCAGTTGACCCTGATGCTCGAGCTGGAAGGGCGGTGTCTGTTTCTCTGGATAAACGAACAGTTGTTAATAAGTCTATCAAAGTTTCAGAAGCGACAGCTCACGATGAAGACCTTGGTTGTTCTCCTCCTGGGCCTCATGGTACAAGACACGGCGGCAGGTCAGTTAAGATTTGTTATTATTTATTAGTAGAATGTAAAAGAAAAACAATCCTTGTCTTTATAAAGTGTATTATTGCGTTTAAGGTTCTATCTTTGATGTTTAGTTCCAGGACTTAAAATATATGAAAAGTAACAAACCCATTAGGCTATCTTAAAGTTCACGTTAACGTCAGTAAATCGGGTCTTTTTGGTTGATCCCTCCATTTTTTTTAAAGATACCATTTTTTTTATTTTTTGTTGGCAAGAAGGATAGCCTTTAGTGAAATTGTGGAAAGGACAGAAGTGTGTTTTTTGAGCCATTATTTGATAATATCAGGAGCATTAAGAAGACCAAAACTGTCCGATCAATCTTAATGTTAAAATGGCAGCATGACTACGCAGCACAGCAGTCCGACACACACTCAGAGAAGTCAAATAACAAGTTACAACAAAGAGTTTCTGTTCAAACTATATTTAGTTTTAACCAACAAGTCAATTGTGTCGTTTTCCTGCTGAAGCCAAACAACTTCCTGCTTTGTTTGTTCAATATTTCATATCTTTCACTAGTGTAAACTACATTACTGTACGTACACACCGGCGCCGACTTGAGCTTCAAAGTTACAGGAAGTCATTCATTGTCAATGGAAGCCGGCTTCTCTCAGCTGCAAGAAGCGGAAAATCAAGGCCGTTTGAAGGCCGTTTTACAGTAGCTGCAGCCAAGCTGGCGCGCGCCATCGTGACGTCAAAATGACGTAGATCTTGCTGGCGCACCAGGATTTTGAGTCCAACACCTCTGTTCAGGAGAAGACTGCAATTAGTGTCGCGAGTACCAGCGCGGGTATAAATAGTTATCATTTATCATTTGCACGCGCCAGCTTGGCTGCGGCTACTGTTAAACGGCCTTCAGTCTGCGTCGCGTTTTGAGCGTGGTGAGCGACCAGAGCGTCAAGCAGAATGTTGAAGTTTGGTCAACTTTATCGTAATGAGCTATGACGCGGTTCAACGGCAAAAGATCAGCAACTAATCGGAATATAGACGTCTTTCACGCTGGCTGATCCCAGAAAAACGTAGAATGTAAACTTTCGTTCCTACCAAAACATTAGTTCCGAGAAAATGGAGGAAAAGCTAATCATCGCTGTCGCTGGGTTCCCTATAATTTATGATATGACTTTGTTTGCATATAGGGACCAATTAAAAAAAACGAAGCATGGGATAAAATAGCTGGGATAGTTGGTGTCTCCAGTGAGTTGGTGAAGTGCATGATGATGATTTTTAACTAGGAGGGAATAATTGCGCAACAATGAACAGTGCACCATAGCATGACTTCGGTAAAGTTAGACAGAAATTGGCAGATTCGCGATTTGCCGTTCAATAAATCATAGGCAAAACGTTTTCATTACACAATAGGCAGCTCTATCTAACCATAGTAAGGTAGACAACAAGCTACAACCCGGTTTTCATCCGAAAGAACCGTCTACATATGTGGATAAATAAAATGCATCCCTGTAAGCGTTCTGCTGTCAGCCGAGCGTCTAGGGACCGTCTACAAAGTGCAAAACTGAAAGTGGATACAAAGATAAATTTCAACAGCTTCACTGTTATTGAATCTAACGCTTCCAAATTCATTCCACACATCTAGGGTCTCCCTATCAACATACTACACCTTCTTATTATGGAAAAGCTAATGATTAAGATAATGATTTTTGATCTGATAAAAAATGCAATAACTTGTGCTTGTGCAGTAACCAGTGCTTCTAAAAGTACTCCACACATAGAAGGCCCCCTGCTGGTTGTACTACAGCACTTCATTTAAAAAAATAACCATATACATAATTTTAGGCAATATTTATTGCTAAAAACATTTAATACTAAATAATTCTAAAGATAAGTGTTTCCATACTTATCTCACTATAACTGCTCACCTAACGGTTGAACTATAATGATTACTTTTCAAAAATACTAAATAAAATAATTTTATTTAAAAATGTATTTATCTCAAGAAATATGTTATAATTACATAGAAAAATGTCTGAAAAAATACTCCAGAGAAGGTAGTTGTACTACAACAAATACTTAAAGTGTAAAAAACTAAATATAAATATATATATAAACAAAAGGTGGCAGAAGAAAAAAAATATCAATATCACAGTCATTCATAATGAACACATCCACAATGTTAATTTCACATAGAAAATAATTTCAGACCTGTATTAATAATGTGAATAATGGAAAAACACAAATTAATTATTTTGGATTTTGGAAGCACTAGGCTCAATAAGGTTGAAGCTATTGGATTTATTTCCCAATAAAAATATATTATAAATAGGCTGAGCTAGCTTTTCCAGTTCTGTTAACACATCGTGAGAAAATCGTATCCTGAACTTAAAATCGTGAATCGGATCGTTTAGTGCGTCGTTACATCGCTAGTTATATAAAAACTGACATTATTACGTTCATGTTTTCTTACAGTGACTCACTCTCTGAAGTATTTCTACACTGCGTCTTCTGGAGTCCCAAACTTCCCAGAGTTTGTGGCTGTTGGTTTGGTTGATGACGTTGAGATAGATCACTATGACAGTAACACCAAGAGAGCAGAATCCAAACAGGACTGGATGAGCAGAGTCACAGAAGATGATCCTCAGTACTGGCAGAGGGAGACTGAGATCTTGATGGGTCACCAGCAGACCTACAAAGCCAACATTGAAGTTGCAAAGCAGCGCTTCAACCAAACTGGAGGTTTGTTTATGTTTCACTTTCTACTGATAAAATGTTGTTTATAGTCGACTGGATGCTGCTATGCTACACTGATCCAGTGTTTCTGTCCATCCCATAATAAGCAGCAGAGACCATTACCACTTTATCTCCACTAGATTAGATCAGAATAAGTGGAGTAAAGCGGCCACAGTGAGCTGGTCCAGAAGAACTCTCCTGCAGGAAACCAGTTCATCCCAACAGTTTGACAACACACAGCTGATAAAGGAACATTACTGCCTGGTTTCTTAAACTACGGAGCAGGGGCCTGTAAATGGGCCACAGGCTGCTTCTGCTGGGTCCTCACATGAGAGGAGGAGCAGGATGTTTTAATGAAGCTGCTGACAGGAGCACACGCTGAATGTCTCCTTCACATCTCAGGTTTAAAAGGTTCAACAGCACCACTCGACTGTACTGACCTCAGTCTGGACATCCCATAATATATATAGAAATATAGACAGATTCAGCGAACGCTTGGAGTTGCCATGGTGATGCGTCTGGCCCAAAGTTAACTTCCGTTCTAGCTGCATTTGTTTACTATTATTGTTTAGCTAGATTTTATTTTTATGACACCGACTACAAACGCAGTGAAAGTGAGACTGATGAACAGACTGAAGTTGGGTCCGGGTTGTTGCGCTGTTGGGTGCAACCTGACCTCAGGAACAAACGCAATCTCCAAAATAAAAATGTTTCGGTTTCCTAAAGAAGAGGGGAGACGGCGAGCATGGATCACCGCTGTGATGGCCGCCAGGCAAGAGTTTAAGGATCTGTAGCACCCACTTCGTTTCAGGTAACAAACTCATGTTAAGTGATAGCTAGCTGCCAGTAAAAGAAAACCTGCAATAGTTATAAATGACTTCACTAAATTGATTGTAGCTGCCTAGCTAAACTGTAACGTTAGATCAATGCTACGGTGCCAGTGTTGTAACGTTAGTTGATACGCTTTAGCTACATTTTGACTAGTATTGTGACATCCGTTTCCATTTACTTGACAGCATTACATTACCTGAGTTTTTTCTGTTGTGTTAACCTAAGAAAGATTACCCAAAACATAAGAGCAACGTTGTTTTTCCATCAATGTACTCTATACAAATAAATAACCTAAAGTTACAGTAATTTAATTGCACCAGTATGCTGCTCTCTAGACCCAGTTTGTGTCTCATGTGATCATGGTGTTTAAGCAATATCATAAAATGGGTGCAATTTTTAAACCGGAATGAACATGTACACAGGGATGTACAGTACATGCAACCATATGTATGGATAATGCCAGGAATGTATGAAGCTCAGCAATGTACAATACTGTCAACACTAACTGTTTCTTTCACTTGTTTTATTTTAGGTGCGCCATCAGTGGACCTATGTCACCCAGATTATGTTCCATCAATATTTGCACACAAAGAAGATATCCATGGTTCCCAGAAGTTGGAGAGATACCAGAGAAGCCAGGAAAGACAATCTCTAGTTGTGTCCAACGATTCACCTTCCATAGAGGTCAGCCATGTTGACCATGAAGAGGGATGCACTGCTGTGGTGGGTACAGATCTGTCAATGGCAGACATTGACCAGCTACAAAATGAAAACACTGAATTGAAGAAAGAACTGGATTTACTGGAGAAGAAACTGGAATCTCAAAAAAAAAACGCCTACAAGATTATATGTCTGGCAGCATGTCCGATTTTATTTGAAATGATGACAAGCACACTCATTTTTACACCGATCTACCATCTGCCTCTGTGTTTTTCACCCTCCTCACTTACCTGACAACAAAGTGGAATGCATCATCAACCATACTTACCTTTCCTGAGCAGTTTCTTATGGTCCTGATGAAGCTTCGTCTAGGCTTAACTCATCAAGACCTAGCTTTTAGCTTCAGAGTGAGTTGTGAAACTGTCTCGTACATCTTCCATGAATGGCTTGAGGTGATGGCTAAAGCGTTCCAACGCCTTGTCCGGTGGCCATCCAGAAAAGATATCAGAAGGAATCTACCCACCCTCTTCAAGACTACAGCTTTCCAACATGTCAGATGTATAATAGACTGTAGTGAAGTGTTCAATGAGAGGCCAACTAGTTTGCAAACACGAGCAATCACCTACTCCCACTACAAGTCACATAATACTGTGAAGTTCCTAATTGGCATTAGTCCAACAGGGGCCATTTTTATCAAGAGTCTGGGGGGGTCGTGCTAGTGACAAGGTTATAACAAAGAATTCTGGGTTGATTGACCTTTTTGAACAAGGAGACCATGTAATGGCTGACTGAGGCTTCAATTTTCCTGAATACTTTGCCACCAAATGTGTCCGTCTCCATGTACCAGCATCTACAAAGGGAAGAAAACAACTGACAGGATTAGAGGTGACACACTCACCAGTGAGAATCCATGTGGAAAGGGCCATAGGGAGACTGAAGTGTTACAGAATTTTGCGGAACACCCTGCCAGTCAGCATGATCAAACAGAGAAACGATAACAGTCTTTGCACAATAGACAAAATATTGACTTATATCGTTTGTGCAGCTCTTTCAAATCTGGGGAAACCACTGGTACCAAAATAAAGCAGGACTGATTATTACGTTTGTTACTACAACAAATTAATGCTCTTAATCCGGTTTAGCTCACGATACATCCAAAGTAAGCTAAGTTACCGTATGCAACGATGCATCTGTAACTTATTCTCTTATTGTACATGAATGATTTTCTGTCTGAGCAAAACATTCATCGCTTCTATATGACCTCCCGGTAACGCTAACTCAGTAATACAGTATAGATTCAGTAATGAACACCACCAACAACTAGCAATAAATAATTTATTGACTGATGAATTTCAGAAAAAAAACAGGCCCTGGCCCTTCTGCCCTGCCATGTTGGACTGATTCTAGTTAATTTAATTTGATTTCAGTGTCATGCCAAACATGTTGGCCCATCACACATGGGATTACAAGACACCACAAACTTATTTAGCAAACGTCTTCCGGTCGCATATACAAATCATTCAGAGAAATACATGAATACAAATATACATATACACACACACACACACACACACAGTATATACAAACAACAAATCCTCATCTACAGATCATCTCGATAAAGAGCTTTTTTCCTCTTTTCCTAGGCTTTCTGAATAGAACTCATTTTCTGTATCATTCAAACAACACATGAGATCTATATATCATAAACATTTGCACATTCTGCACTAATTCATACAGTCTCTTTTTTCTCAATGTTAAACAGTTATCAAATTGTTGTACTTAAAATACACCTATCAGTTATATTGTACATATTTGTTTCTATATTTACTGTTTATTTCATATCAATGTTAAATATATTTATGTATGGACCAACCACCAAGGCAAATAAATTATAAGTGTGACTTGGCAATAAATCATTTTCTGATTCTGCACTAATGAGCTGCTTTTGAGACCATTTCCATGTAGTTGTTGCTCAACTGCAGTCTTCCCTCTACAAATTCATCCACAACTTTTGGCAGCATGTGTTTAAAGTAGAAGCTATGTAGCCTTCATCACATTTGTGATGGCAAAGTCATTGTCATAAGGCACATCAAGCTCCAGGGGTTGTAGTGGGGTCCAAATAACAAGACTGGCTGTTTATAGCCCGCGACAGTGCATCCCTAACTGTACCTGACTATAGTAGCCTTTGGGGCCTTTTGGGTTCATAATGTACTGCCCGTCTTCCACTCTGATGTCTTGGTTTTTAGCAGTGAATGCATCATTAATGGATGTGCATGCACTGAGGGTGATGGGGCATTTTATTTCTAGCAGCTTATCATCAATGTTACCATCAGGGCTAGCTGCCAGCCATGGGTCTCCTGCACACACCACCAACCCTTTGTCAATCACTCAGCAGCCCCTCTCTTTAATATGCTCCTTAGCAAGTCCCTCATTTTCCTTTGTGGTAAGATACCACACCTTCCCATACCTTGTGGCCCCACTCCCCTGGAACCTTGGATACAAGTGTTCAGCAAGAAACTTATCTGGGTCAGTTGTCTCACGCTGAGGCACTTTGCTGGCTGTGCTTGCTGTTATGCGCTGCTTGCGTGCATCATGCCAGAGTGGTTCTATACTTTGCTTTCTGGTGTTTCTCTCTAGTTCTACCACTTGATCAGGTCTCAGAGTAATGAAGGCATCATAAAATGCTGTGCACTTTAGACAGTTTAGAGTGCTACCATGCTCACTGTGGGGCTGAGCTAAACTGCTGAACACATTTGGTTCCTCTACATGCGCATCCTGCTCTCCCTGACTGCTGGTGAAAATCTGACTGCCTGACTCCGAAGCTGGGTCTGTCTCACTGCTGTCACACATGACAGAAAAAAAGAGCACAATCTGGCACAACTTCCTAAGAGATATGGAGAAAATACATAATTTACCTTACCTGCCATATTTATATAGTAGGCTACTGAATCTTTAACATTATGGTTAACTGGTGGATTTGTTGGAGACATGTGAACCATAACTTACCTTCAGGGCTTTATAAAGCTTCTTTGGTGACCCAACTGGATTTAGTGCGGGAAGGCAGAGGGGAGCTTGTAGCTGCATATTCTTGCAAGGTTTCAAGAAATTGCATGAGCTACTGGTTGTGCATCAGCCTGTAAGGACATTTGAAATACATTATGCCTATATCTAAAAAATTATCATTGAGGAAATAAGGCAATATTATTATCATTACATCTGTAGCGTTGGACTTTTATTATCATAGCTACATTCATTTTACTAACAAAATATCACTTCACTGTACCACATTTCACACTGTGAGATTTGAAAATATAGTAGATAGTGTGTCATATCGTTATAACGCTCACCTTCTTAGTCACCTGTGACCAAACACTTGGTTTTGAGGTGACAGATAGGCCACTCTGGAGTTCATCCTGGACACACTGCGCCACAGTAACCAAAATTGTGCCCACATGACTACACACCTCTCCATTGCTGCGTAGATCCAGATAGACATTCCATTATCAAACGGAGAAGTGTCAGTAATGAAAAAGCTGATCCAAATGTACCGTTAACTAACGTTATATATGGCCATACTTACCCTGCCATGCAGGTGCAATGGCCGCTTTGGACTTCGCCAGACTTTGTCGCAACGATCCAGGCGGAGTAGTATTTGGAAACGACACAGTTATTTCCATTTTTGTAGGTTAGGATGCTTTTAACTTTTCCGGAATGAAAATAGTTGTAGACATCCAAGCTGCGATATGCCTTGAACACACCTGCGTGAAGCTGGCCCCCCATGTCATCCAAAAATTATTAAAAACACTGCTATTTGTTTGTGCTACATTTGTGCTGGTTTGTGCCGTAAAAATTATCGTTTGTGTTGTTAAGGGTTTTAAGTAATTAAACTTTAAATTTTCTGGCCAGTGACATCACCCAGCCCCCCATTAACATCCAAATCTCCCCAAAATGGTCTCAATCGTTTGTGCTGATTTGTGCCGTTAATTCTACTTAAATTAATACAGACTTAAAAAATGGCTTTTCGAGACATTGCTTTATTCGAGATTAAGTAGTACCCGACTAGGTAGTTGCAGACTAAGGTTAATAAACTACCTACACTCTGTGAAGCCCGATTAGAGTAATGTTGTGCACTTGGTGCAGACCTGAGGTTGCTTCAAAAACCAGGGCTGGACCCTTAAGAAACATTAACATTGTGTGGAACTGGAGTAAATCACCCAACCAAACAATGGACAAAGGTAAAAGACAACGTTCAAAGAATTTCAGTGACTTTGAAAGGACCCTTTTGAAGGAAATTGTGTCAAACCACCCAATTATTGAGAACAAACAGCATGATTCAGCAACAGAAAACAAGAAAAAGAATGCTTGGACTTCAATTTGCAATGAATTTAACTCGAATGAAAAAGTAAGCAACAGGACACTTCAACAACTTCAGGTAAGCTACTGTATTATTTTTGGTCTACTTTTACATGTCAGTCACTTTGAAATGTTGCTTCATTTTGATCCAAGTATATTACAAACAGCATCATACAGAATATTATTTTTTTATATTGTCTCATCTTTCTAAGATCCTGTGGAAAAACATAAAAATAAACTTAAAGAAGACAAATGCTGTTGCACGTAGGGAGCGCTTCAAAACTGGTGGTGGACCCCCAGAAAGACCGGAGACCGATGACCTAGGAGACTTGTTGACTTTGATCATTGATAGCCAGCAGCCCCTGGAAGGTATCCCTGATGATTATCATTTGGACAGTTCAGATGGGGCTGCTTTCCAATCCTCATTTGGTATTTCAATATGTGCCATCCATAAACTGCAGGGAATATATATTGTTGTCAGTCATTTCTTGCAGTCCTATAACCAGAAATATTTCATGAACTGAACTTTTGAATACATATTGTTCACTTTTCAGATGATCACCAGAGCTTGGAGGTCCTGAGACAGGATGAAAGTCAGCCCACTACAGCTGCAGCAGCCTGGAGGGAATATGGTGTCACTAATTCTGGCCAGATGAGAAGGACCAAGAGGCTGACCATGCATGAGAAACTGGCCATGGAATTCCATGAGCACAAATTAAAGTATTTAAAAGATGAACATGAAATGAAGATGAAAATACTTCATGTTGAGTTAGCCATGAAGGAGGAAGAGAGAAACATGAAGCAGCAGCAGCAGTACCAATGTTCTACTGAAACCAGCACCAGTTCAGGGTCCCGATATCTCAATTTGTGAAATAAAACTTTTGTTCATCATCAATCTGTGGCAATTGTTGTCTTCAATCATCTGAAGTAACTTTATTGTGAGAAGTGCCGCAAAGCAAAAGCATCTCTGCACGCCAGTCCATACCTGTCATTGTCTGGCTCAACCATGGGAAGATCTGGTTCATCCCTATGTTCCATTTGAGGATTTGGGCAGCCATGCTGTTTGAGGTAATTGTGAAGCACTGCTGTTGCAATTATGACAATACAGCATCTTCTTGGTTCAAAGCGTAATGTGTTTCTGAGACACTGGAAACGACTCTTCCATACACCAAACATGCGCTCCACTGTACCTTTGGTACGGATATGAGCTTGGTTGTACCGCAGCTGCTCAGGTGTGACTGCATGAAGGTAAGGGGTGAACAAGAAGTTGGTCTGTGCATACCCACTGTCACCAAGTATGATTCCACTATGTTGACCACCTTCAAACTGAGCGTACAGAGAGGAGTTCTGGAAAATTCTTGAGTCATGAGTTGCACCTTTCCAATGTGCAACAATGTTGGAGAACTGCATAGTGGGAGTGCACACACTTTGTACATTTATTGAGAACCAGTTTTTACGATTTCTGTACTCCTCAGATGCTGCAGTAGAGGGAGACTTTATTGGAATATTACATCCATCAATACAGCCAATGACTCCAGGGAAGTTTCCATATTCAAAGAACTCCACCTTGTAGTTGGCTTAGCCAGCAGCATCAGGAAACTTGATGTAGTCGTCCTTCAGTTCACATATAGCTTTGCACACTTTGTGGACTATTTTGCACACAGTTGGTTCACTTACGTCACACAAATCGCCTGTTTCACGATGGAAGGTTCCACATGCCAAAAACCTTAAGGTGATCAGTACTTATAGTGAAGGAGGGATAGGCATTCCCCTAAAAGAATCAGATGAAAGCCTTGTCTCAAGCAGACTAATTATGTCTGCTGCAGTTGCTTTGTACATGCGAAAACGGTCACGAAAGTTGATTTCATCAAAATCATTCAGTGGGTTGCTCCTGTCCATAACCACCCTTCTGTCTGGTCTAAATGGAGCTCTTTCATCATTAATATAGTCCAGGTAATCCATTTTCCTGTATTGCTAAAGTCAATCTGGAGGCCAACATCAATTCATCTGAAGTTAAACCTGCCTCTGGCCAGGTTTAGTTTAAGCCTTTACTTAAATCTAGACTTCTGGAAATCAGACTTTGTAATTCAGGACTATGGAAAGTCTGAGACTATTTTAAACCATGTCTGAGAAATTCAATTTCATTTAGTCCAGCTTAAATCTCCAATTTAGTCTATGATTAGTCTTAATCAGTGTCTAGGAAACCGCCCCGAAATGTCAGATAATGTCCATAATAATTGGACTTTGGGTTACATTTTTTGACCGTTTTCAGTGGTTATGAGAAGCAATATGAGAGACATATTTCGTAATCTAATAATGAAGAAGAAAACGTTAACGTGAGATAACTTCTATAATCATTGTCATAGTTTTTCTTGACAGGCTTAAGTGATCATGACCACGTTAAACTTTTTCACGTTAAGCGTTTTAGAATGTCCCGTTCATGGGAGTGATGGCTGGTGTCAGAATAAGCCTTTACAGCGCAAATAGTAGCCATGTAATAAATAAAGGCTGATAACGTAAAAACCAAAGTAGCACAAATGTTTCTTTTAACGGCACAAATCAGCAGAAACGATTGAGACCATTTTGGGGAGATTTGGACGTTAAGGGGGGCTGGGTGATGTCAGTGGCCAGAAAATGTAAAGTTTAATTACTTAAAACCCTTAACAGCACAAACGATGGTTTTTACGGCACAAACGTAGCAAAAACGAATAGCAGTGTTTTTAAAAATGTTTGGATGACATGGGGGGCCAGCTTCACGCAGGTCTTGAATGCCTCCCTTGTATATTCACATTCGCTCTCAACTAGATATTCAAATATGTGTATCTGACCAACCTCGGGTAAATCACACAGGTCTGTAGAGAAAAAAACATTTCTCATCATTTTGTCGGACGGGTCTGGTAGTGTAACTTTATCGCATTTGAGTTTGGCCACGTAATGCTTCTTCTTTTGACTGGCAACCCCAAATTATACTGGCTAGACATAGTTTTAACTGCAGTAACAAGCTAAAGCAATTCACTTGTTGTTGTTGTTGGCGGAAGTCTGCCGGAAGTCAAGTTTGGGCCATAGTAACACACAGGCGCAGTACCGTTTGTTTATGTTGTTACCGTTAAAAGCGTCTATAGTAGAACTACAGATTAGATGAACTTTACTGGACCACAGTGTGTCTGTGTCCAATAAACATTTATAGTGCAGTTACTACATCCGGTGATTACAGAATATTGATCGATCATCAACAAGATCATTAGAATCAGATCATTATTTTAGTCTTTTATTAAGAAAAAAGTCAAATATTTTCTAGTTTCAGTTTCTCAAATATGAGAATGTTCTGCTTTTCTCTGTTTAATATCATTTAATATGAAATAGTGTTCAGTGTTGATCAGACAGAAGAAACTTAGAAGATTTCATCTCACACTCTCACAACTTCTGATCAACATTTTTTCTCTTTCATTTTACATTGTAAACAATTGTTTGATCAATAATGACAAGAATAATTAGTTTAAACACTAAATATGTATCAGAACTCCAGATTAGGTTAGATTAGATTGACCACATTGTGTCTGTGTCTAATAATATAATAAGCGATGAAACAATTAGTCTATTTGTTTGGTCAATTGATTAATAAAAAAAATGAAAATGAAAATAATTATTTTATTATTATTATTATTATTATTATTATTATTATTATTATATATTTGAGTTATCAACTTTTAACAGATCTCTCTCTCTCTCTCTCTCTCTCTCGCTCTCTCTCTCTCTCTTAGGTTCTCACATTGCCCAGAGGATGTTCGGCTGTGAGTGGGATGATGAGACTGGAGAGGTTAATGGAATTCGTCAGGATGGTTATGATGGAGAAGACTTCATAGTATTTGACCTGAAGACAGAGACATGGATCGCTCCAAAACAACAGGCTGTCATCACCAAACACAAGTGGGACAATAACAAAGCTCAGATATCTCAGTATAAACACTACCTGACCCAGGAGTGTCCTGAGTGGCTGAAGAAGTATCTGAACTATGGGAGGAGCTCTCTGCTGAGAACAGGTAGAATCACATGACCTGATGGAGTTTAATGGACACAACAATGTTAACATTTCTTCTTGTGTTTCTAACCAACAGTAACATCACAATAAATATTAAACAACAGAGACCCTCTCCTCTTTGTATTTATCACCACTCTTTTCCTCACCTTTTTCTCTCTCTTTTTTCTTCTGCTTTGTTTCTGTTTGTCTCAGTTTGCCTCTCTGTATCTTTCTGTCTTTCTCACACTCCCTGTCCTCCCTTTTTAATCTATCTCACCTCCCTTTTTTACACTTCAGTAAGGTTTATTTGCATTTCATAAAAAAATGCATTTAAAATACATGACATCAAACAGGAATGAGAATATTAATCTCCAGTAAATAATAATAAAGTCTTTGTCTTCACTGTGCAGAGGTTCCTTCAGTGTCTCTCCTCCAGAAGTCTCCCTCCTCTCCAGTCAGCTGCCACGCTACAGGTTTCTACCCTGACAGAGCCATGATGTTCTGGAGGAAAGATGGAGAGGAGCATCATGAGGACGTGGACGTCGGAGAGACCCTCCCCAACCACGATGGATCCTTCCAGATGAGTGTTGACCTGGACCTTTCATCAGTCCCAGCTGAAGACTGGAGGAGGTACGACTGTGTGTTTCAGCTCTCTGGTATGAAGGACGACATCATCACCAAACTGGACAAAGCAAAGATCAGGACCAACAGAGGTAAGGCTGGAATCAGACGTGATGAAGGAAACACACATTTAGTTTACTCTAACAGTCCTGTACTTCATGTATTTTTATGTGTTGGATGGGAAGTTTTGTTTCCTTAAATGGTTTTGTTGTCAGTTTCTTTTATCTAGTTTTTTTGAAATATATAACTTTAAGGATTAGATCATTAAACCAATCTTTACTTTTACAGTAATGTAAAGTAAAAGTTTTAAACTGCTTTGGAGAAATGATTGTTGTCCACCACCATGATGTTTGTGCTGTCTGCCCACCGGTTATATAGCTTTGATTTAATGAAAAAGAAACATTTCAATAATGAAACATATAAAACACTTCTTTTTTTACCGCTTTCGTAAATGTAACATAAAGTGTCTGTATACAGGTTTGTGGTTGTGACAATTTTTTGTTGTTTTCTGCTCAACAGAGAAGCCTGTTCATATTTACATCATTGCTGCAGTGGTTGTTCTGGCTCTCGTCCTCCTCGCTGTGATCGGAGTCCTAGTTTACAGAAAGAAGAAAGGTGAGAGACTCAAACAGAAAGATTGTCTCATTTCTTTCTCAGTATTTAGATTTTAGACTTAAAATGAATGCTGTGATCCAGACTTTAAAAGTGAAGCGAACCTCAGACTCCAGCAGTAGGCGGTGTGAGGCTCAGTGCATATCATTATGATATGACTAGAAGAGACAAATATAAATATACAGTATATATATATATTTTAGTTAAATGTTAATTAATATTATTATTATTATGTGCGTTTACTTTGAGATAATCCAGTAGTATTTTATTTATTAGCGTTACTGATAATCCACTCAGAGACATTTCTGTCCCTTTCAGTCTGACCGGCAGTTTGATGGCCCTCAACCAACAGCTGAGTGTGGATAGTGTTTGGTTTGGTTTGGGAACTTTAGGAGTGCCAACACACAAACAGACAGACAGACAACAACTGGACCACTAAACCCCCCCCCACAACAACAATACACAACACCAAATATCTCTACATTATAAAATAGTAAAGTGCAGTATCATAGCACCAGTGGGCTATCAATAGCAAGGTGCAACATCATCAGTTATATTTTTATATTATCCCATAGTGCAGTATTATCACACAGAAAGGATCAAGTTATTTTCCTTAACTTATTCAGTAGTGTGATGCTGGTAGGAATAAATGATTTGCAAGCCCGGTTGGTTTGCAAGGACGGCACCCTATATCGTCTGCCTGATGGCAGCACCTCATACGCCTGGTATAGGGGATGTAGCCCGTCACCGTAAATTGCTTGTCCTTTCCTCACCACCCTGGTTTCTCAGATCGTGGTCAGAGAATTTAATTGATGTCCAGCAATCTTGCTGGCCATGTTAACTATCCTGTGAATTGTGCATAAACCCATTGATATTGGAAGTAAACCAGATTCATTATGAACTAGTCAGTTGTGTTAATTGATCTTGGTACGTGGCGTATCGTCACAGCCTTCTGACAGTCAGCTGATTGAGGCAGTGATTGTATCTAGAGGTCGACCGATTAATCGGCCGATTTTTGGCATTTTTTTACATAATTGGCATCGGCCAATATCCCAGTATATCAAGCCGATTAATAGGCAGGCGCATCTGCAGGCAGCCTAGTGTTAAAAACATGAATAGGCGACATTTTTTACAGCACACCCAGACCAGCTGCCTCCAGCCCCTCCCCTCGTATAGTCTCGTGCCGTCTGTCTCGCGCAGTCACTTCAGACTCAGACGCTACCGTTAGCAGTAGCATGTTGCTGTGTTCTTGCCTTGGGATTAACTGTACTAATGAAACCGTACAAAACACCGCGGCCACACCGCTGTGGAAACTCCCCGAATGTCATTTATCAGAGTCTGGTTGTTACCCCTGTTAGTGGCAGTCTCATCCACTCCTATAACGGAGCTAACTGGAGCTAACCACTAACGGAGCTAACCGCTTACGGAGCTAATCGTTGCTAACAGAGCCTTCCGTTCTCCGTGCCTGTATCCATTAACTGCATCTATGGACTCGAGCACGAATAAAACCCTTCATTTTATTAAATTGGCTGGACGAGTTTTAAATTACAACCAAGAGTTGTTTGAATGACAGAAGCTTGCAGATTTGTATTCTCAGAAGTTTAATAAATGCTGCTAAGTGCACTAAACTTTATTTTTTCATTGAAAAAGTTTATTTGACAAAGTTTATTTTCTTCTTACCTGTTTCGTTTATTTAATATTTTTGTCATGCATTATTTATACAATATACAGTATGTTTTTACATTTTTAATTGAAGTATACAAGTGTAGATTGGTGAAGTGTTCAATAAATGTTTTTGTTGAGAAATTCTGTGTATATTAGTGTTACATTTTATCTTTCAAATAGAGGTTTAAAAACAAGCACATATTGGCCAAAATAAATCAGCAGCATTTATCGGCTGATGCTGATTTCTAAAGATCGGCATCGGCATCGGCCAGAGAAAACCCATATCGGTCGACCTCTTATTGTATCAGCTGGTATAGAACAGCTGAGCTCTCGTTCACTTTTTCTTCTTTGTTTGTAGCCACACGGTTATTTACCGCTGTACCGCTCAGTACCGCTAAGGGATTGGAAATGAAAGGTTTTTTTAAATATCTTTTATGTTTTGCTCTGCTGTCACTCCCTGTACGCCATCTAGTAAGGACAGTTTATTATTTGCTGATGAAAAAGAAGAAAAATCGTATCAATATGAAGTCTGAATGATAAAGATAAATAAACAAAAGAAATCGGTGGATTCTGAGACGCGTTCTAAACAAATCCACTGCTCCTCTAGTGGGAAATATAAAGAGAAATAACTACATATAAAAGAATAATTATAAGCATTTTCTTTTATTTTGACATTGATTTGTTCATTAATTTCCATAGCTTTATATTTATTTATACCTTTTTTTAATTTTAAATTATTTATTTATTGCATATACATTCATTTTTTATATTTTATTTATTCTTTTTTATATAATGTCATTTATTTTTCTATCTGTTTTATTATTTGGACTTTTTTTTAAGTTTATTTTGAAGGGAGAGTGGATTAATAAAAGCCTTTTTGTGAGAGGAGTGGCAGTGAGCTGCCTGCTGAGGATAAGAAACGTGTTATCTTAAAGGTTTAAACTCTGGAGCTGCTTCTGGATCCTACCATGACGATAGCATGATGATGTTTGTTTGTTTGTTTATGTAGGATCCTCGTTATTCTTCCTGAGGTCCTTACAACTCTCTTGAGAATGTGGCAATGCAATAATCAATACACATAACAACAGAGAAGTGATAGGAAAAGAAGTTAAAAACAGAAAGGTAGAAGAGATTTGAGTGACTAGAAGAGGAGATCATATCCACTGGGAAGAAGGTGTTAGAAGATACTTTGCCAAAAATAAAAAATGACTTGTCTTTGCTTTGTGTTTCAGCCAAATGCCCTCCATCTCCTGACAACAGCTCTGAGCTCTCTGAGAAACTAAATCCAGAGTGTAAATCCTTAACCCATCACCCTGAACACAGTGAGTTGACATGAACTGTTCACACACAGCCGCCTTAAACTCTGTGAAACCTTCTGGGATTGGTTCTTTTTATCCACTGGGAAACCTCTGGGACACAGCTGTAAAGGACATCTCTGACTTGGGGCACCTGGACAAAGGCACAGTCCTTGTCGCAGCGGCCGCAGGTTCTCTGGTTGTATCAGATCACCGGGGGCAACACTGCAAATCAGTCAGCAACATCCAGAAATATGCTGCGGAGATTAGACACCCTAAATGTCCCGTAGGTGTCGGTGTAAATGTAAATCTGTGTTACTCCTGGGGCCCGTTTCAGGAAGGAGGTTTAACAAACTCTGACTCTAACCCTGAACTCTGAGTTGATTTACCCTGAGATGGGAACTCTGAGAAAGTAAACTACTACTAATCCCATTCTGAGGTTGCATCACCATCATTAACATAATTACTTCTTTTTAATGTCTCTTACTGGCTTGTGTCCAGACTCCAGGGAACTCTACACAAATGTTTAAGAAACCTTTCCGAGCGAGTCACACTCTTCTGACAGCTCTGCATACAGTGGCTTTACTAATATTCTCCGCATCGCCAATGTTGTAAAGAAAACTGCCGTTTGCAAAAAACATAATGCGACACAAATAATCTGCTGGGATGTAGAGGATGTCCATGACGGGTGACATTAGTGATATGAGGACGGATAAGGTTATGTAGGATACATAGGCCTAATTGATAGACTGGCAAGAAAAACCATACCGCTCAAATAGGTAGTTATCTGGAAATGAAAATACATCTATAGTCGGGGCCTCAATATCATCTCCCGACGTATGTTTAGCTCCCTGCGAAGTAATACAGCTTCTTCATCAACGTTTTATAGTCTTATTAGTCGTTTTATAGTAACATGGTTAATAAACCAACCCTGTTTTTTTATTCATGCAGATAGAGAAACAAACTGCGCTAAAATGTGCCTGATACAGACTGAATGAATGAATGAATGAGGAAATGAAAGAGCGCTGTGTCAGCAGGCTGGGCTGGTGTCAGAGGGAGGAGACTGAGAGAAGGTTAGGTTCACAGGCTCAGTTACCATAGTAACTGACTCTGAGGTTAAGGTACCTCTCTTTCTGAAACAGAAAACCCAGAGTTTACCTCATCTCAGGGTTAACAAACTCAGAGTTTTCACTGAACCTGCTTTCTGAAACGGACCCCTGGTGATAAACTGGACCACACACATACACACACACACACACACACACACACACACACACACACACACACAAAATAGATATAAGCATCAGTTTAGCATTTATTTTCCAGTTGTGTAAATAGTTAGTTTGTATATTTCTTTAAAACTGAAGATCTTGTTTTGTTTCCAACCAGCTGAAGTAAGAAATAATTTGTCTTTCAGGTTTTTCTTAATTAATCAGGAGTGCGTTGTTGTTTTTTGTTTCATAATATCTATCTTTTGATCTGTTTTGAAACATTATTATATTTTAATTTTAGCTGAGACAAAGTGTTGTGGGATGTTTTCAGCTTCTCAGCTCACTGATAGATATGTAAATATTTCCTCCTATTTTGGGACGAGGGACGTTTTCTGTCTTATTTTTATAAACATAAAGAAACAGCGATGCTCCAAATCTCTTCTTGTGTTGGGTTAAGTATGAATGTTGAATGAAGTTGTCCTGATATTTTACTCCTTTTGTACGTCTGTTTTTGGTCTTCAATTCAAGTCATTACAGTTTTTGCAAATTGCTTACACACTGAAATCCAAAGTATTACACAATTATCAAAACCTTACACTCGAGGAGCAAAACATTGGCCCAGATGTGCACCACTATAAGCACAATGTCAGCCTCACACTTTTTGTTAAACAATACACACAGTGATTTGCAAAACACTAAACACACTCTAGTATACACTAGACACACAAGTATATCATGATGTCACTTCCTTGCAATTCCAAAGCACTGACTGTCAAATGACCACACCTATGAGCCAATCTGTGAAACACAGCCATCAGGTGCGCAAACACATGATTGCTTACTGTTTTTTCCAATTGCTAAAACACAATTTTGCAAACTAGGCTGGTTTTTATCAAAATACTTAACACAATTCACAAAACCACACACCCAAACTGCAAAATATCTCATATATCCTGCAAAATGAAGCACTGCAACCAAAACTACATATAGCATTATATATTATAATCAAACTTTTCAAATGCTGCAGCATTGGTCTTGTGTAGTGTTTGGTGAACGTATTGTATGTTTGCACTTTCTCTGTGTACTTCATTTACAGTACTCTAATCCCTGAAGTAGAATAGCTAAAAGTGTTTTAGGTGAGCTACAGCAGTGTGTAACTGGTTCAAACCGAAGTCATATGAAACGTGTGTTGCACATGGTAACAAAATATGGTTTTTATAAATTAGTGTATTGTTTTTGCAAGAGTTTCATTTTGCAAAGGGTCTGAGGTGTTCTGCTGACTGTGTGTAGTATTTTGAAAAACTGGTCCCGGTTTTCAAAATAGTGCTTAAGCAATGGAAAAAAACTGTAACAGTTCTCCTGATGCTGCTGTGTCTCTCTGTCCTGTCCTGTCACCTGGACACCATGGTGGAGTTCCTCTCTAACAGTCCTCCTTATGCTGCTGTGTCTCTGTGTCCTGTCCTGTCACCTGGACACCACGGTGGAGTTCCTCTCTAACAGTCCTCCTGATGCTGCTGTGTCTCTGTGTCCTGTCCTGTCACCTGGACACCACGGTGGAGTTCCTCTCTAACAGTCCTCCTGATGCTGCTGTGTCTCTGTGTCCTGTCCTGTCACCTGGACACCATGGTGGAGTTCCTCTCTAACAGTCCTCCTGATGCTGCTGTGTCTCTCTGTCCTGTCCTGTCACCTGGACACCATGGTGGAGTTCCTCTCTAACAGTCCTCCTTATGCTGCTGTGTCTCTGTGTCCTGTCCTGTCACCTGGACACCACGGTGGAGTTCCTCTCTAACAGTCCTCCTGATGCTGCTGTGTCTCTGTGTCCTGTCCTGTCACCTGGACACCACGGTGGAGTTCCTCTCTAACAGTCCTCCTGATGCTGCTGTGTCTCTGTGTCCTGTCCTGTCACCTGGACACCACGGTGGAGTTCCTCTCTAACAGTCCTCCTGATGCTGCTGTGTCTCTGTGTCCTGTCCTGTCACCTGGACACCACGGTGGAGTTCCTCTCTAACAGTCCTCCTGATGCTGCTGTGTCTCTGTGTCCTGTCCTGTCATCAACAGCACTAATAATCTCTCTGTAATGGTGGAGAGATCATCTGCAGTCTGTGCAGCTGGCTGAGTCTTTAGAAGAAGCTTTTATTCACAAGAAGCTGTTTTTATGAACTTTTTGTGATGAACTGGATTGTGGAAATGATTTTTCCTGAATTCCTCTTTGTTATATATATATATATATATATATATATATATATATATATATATATATATATATATAAGGTATTTTAAGGTTAGGGCAGCAGTGAGGCTGTTCATTGACACTAAATACATTCTACATGGATTTGATTTGATTGGTCTTCATTTCAGAGGAGATACAAGAATCCTCCACAGGGGGGCGCTGCCACTCTGCTGACTGTTCTGGAGACAGACTCAGGTATTGATCAGCAGTGATATAGACTCAGGTATTGATCAACAGTGATAGACTGATCTATTTGTGTAATAATAATCAAGTATAATAGTAATGTCTCAGATGAAGAAGTGAGAACAAAAGATCTGAGTTTTCTTATTAAACAGAAACTCTATAATGTTTTATAAAGTGCTTCACCAACAATAAGTGAGGATGGACAGAGAGTATAAACAGCACCAAAGCAAGAGCAAAATGAAAACCAGCATCAGGTGTTCAAACATCAACAGAGGTGTTCCATTTCTCTTGTTGAAGCAGTTTTCAGCGTCCACAGCTCCAGATCAGTTCAGGAGCATTCAGCCTGTCACACACAGCTCAGCTGATCTCATCTTTGGCTTTAAGAAGCTCTCACACTCTCGTTCTGCTTCGCTTTCATTTCTTTTTGCTTCTTGTTTTCATCTCATCTACTCACTACAACATCAATGAAAGTTCTTGGATTTGTTGTTTGTTGTCGATATTTTTGATCAGGACTGTTTTCAATCAGCCACACAGAACACAAGAAGAATAAGACACTACTGCACCCCCACAAACTGCAGAGTATCTGATCTGTAGCTGACAGTGACCTCTGACCTCCCACAAGATGTAACACGTCTACACATTACATTATATTACATTACATGAATGTCCCTGACTATTCCCACTAGGTGGCAGATATCTGCCTACAGCTGTTACGTATATACATATTCATCCTGCTAATAACTCTTACAATTATATTATATTACATTACACTAGCCTACAGATCAGTCTAGAAGATCTGAGCAGCAGAAGGTAGAATACTCCTTTCATATGTGAACACAGCTGAGAAACCAGAATAAAGCCCCGCATGTCTCCCCATCCTCTCACACAGGCTGAAATTATTCATAATATTAATATTATATTAGTATATTAGATTATAAGCAAGTTAAGGGGGGACACCCCAGGTGAATAGGATAAAATAATGAACTAACAGATGTCAACATGAAACTTCCCCACTTAATTACTTACATTGAGACATATATTTTTGTATTACAAGTTTTCTGAAATGTTATGTTTAAATATGCAAATGAGGCATTATCTAATGCTAACTTTTGGTGAATTTAGGAGAAATTTGCAGGAGCAAATAGACAAAGTGTAGTAAAATAAACACCTAAATGTGTATTTTGTATGTTTTTTTCTCCAATAGTCTGAAAGAAGACATGCTGTGGAAGCTAAATAACCCAAAAACTCAAAATTGAAAAATTATGGTTTTGCCTGGGGTGTCTCCCCTTAAGACGACACTGTATGAATTACAGTTTTTTTCAAATGCTTACACACAAAATCTTTTCATGTCACACGATTTCTGAAACCTCTCACTCAAAGTGCAAAATTACACAGCACATCTCCAAAACCATAAGCCATTTCTCAGCCTTTCACTCAGTTTCCAATCGCATAAAACACTTTTTTCAAAACACTACACACAATTCTCAAAAAAAATTGAACAGGAAGTGACTTGCTTTCCTTTTCCAAACACAACCAATCAAAATGCTACACTTATTTACCAGGGCACACACACACACTCCTCACATGTGCAAACACATTGTGTCATAACTGAACACTAACCAATCACTGCTTTAGTATAGGCCTATAGAGAGGTCAAAGGTCACATTACCTGTTTTGAACAATGGATGCCAACAATAGACAGAGAGCAAGGGGAGTAGGAGGGACAGACTGGGGTCAACAACGAGGAGGAGGGAAGAAGAGGAAGGAGAGCCATCTCTGATGAGATCAGGGCCACACTTATTCATCATGTGATCAACCACGGATTGACCATGAGAGAAGCCCATCTTATAGCTTTACAGTGGCGTCCATACTGCATGCAACTATGTAAGGACTATTTCAGCATTACAAATCAATCAGAAACAAAAACAATGAAGTCCCGCATGTCTCCCCCTCCTCTTGGCTGAAATAACATCATTTTACTTTCTCTTTCGTTCATAACCTCACTGGGTCCGTTTCACCGAGTAACAAGTGACGTTGATGCTCAGTCTAAATTCCCATTGGCTCAGATGAAGGTTGATGACGGCGCTCCTCCTGGTTTTCTCCTCAGTTCAGAAGAGGACGGCTCGTTTTTTATGAAAGTGAGTTTGTAGCTCGTTGTTTCCCTCAGTGCGGTAGGAAAGATGCGTCGTTTGTGATTTAATAACATTTCGCTATTTGATCCCGGAACAAGATGAAAACGTTCCTGTTGTTGCTTCTTTTCTGTCACGTCTCATCTCCAGGTAAGATCACATTTGAAATCTTTACTTTCCACTCAGGTCTGCTTTGTTTCTGTGTAGCTCTGGAACACAGCTGGAGTTTAGTTTCACTTTTAATTCAACTCGAGACTATCATGTTTTAGATTAACTGAATCATACTGCCATCATATTTATGATAAAATAATGATATGCGTCTATTTATACTGAATGTATAAACCTTGTTTGTCCTGCAGTGAAACACTCACTCAAGTTTTTCATCACTGCATCTTCTGGAGTCCCAAACTTCCCAGAGTTTGTGGCTGCTGGACTGGTGGATGGACTTCTGATGGGTTACTGCGACACCAAGAAAACGATAGTAGAACCCAAACAGGACTGGGCGAAAACATTTTTAGAAAACAATCCTCAGCAGTTGGAGTTTTACACTCAAAGATGTTCTGAGATTGACCCAATCTTCTTCAAAGCCACAATGGATAACTTAAAGCAACGCTTCAACCAAAGTGGAGGTACAGTATTTACTTATCAATAGTATATAGTATAGTACTTAGTATTTATGCATGTTACATTTAACTTTTACTGCTAAACTGTAAAGTGACCTAAACTCATTCCCACCCTGAGATAATGAAATTCTAAACATCAATAGTAAAAATATCTTCACAATAACATACACAGGAAGAGGAAATACAAGACATTCCCTTCATTGACCTGTCAGATAGTTGGATTGAGGGCCTTATCATCTGTCTGTACAGGTTTTATTTCAGGAATCCAAATGTTTTGTTTGCCATCTGAAGCTTTGTGTTGCTGCATAACACTTAAAAAGTGAAATAACTAAGATTTTGATATTACATGTTGGAAAATTGGAAGCCTGTCTAGGCTTTTTTTTCATCATGTACAGAATAAATATTCTGTTAAAGTAAACTTTCATTGCACAAAATCAGACTAATGAAATGCAGCTGCCTTTCTGAGATGGTAATCCAAGAAGTAGAAACTAATGCAATAACTATAAGTTGTTGGTCAATTGAACCTGAGACTGTATCCAAGGCTGCAGATGTTAGATAGCACCAGTTCTATGATAACAGAACACAAGGAGGAGAGAGATCAGGTCCTCAGCTGGACACCAAGCAGGGATGGTTCATTTCATGTTCCACATCTGAAACACTAAACTATGGAGTGACCCACACTGGTGTAACTTTATATATATATATATATATATATATATATATATATATATATATATATATATATATATAACAGTTGGATGTGCACAGAATCCACACTTGTTTCATTGCCATCAGCAGTCATCTGGGAATTTACAGAGTAGTTATTATTTACGCTGTGAAACAGAAATGGAGTTCCATCACTCAAAGCAAACTCTCCTTCAAACACCACGCCAGTTAAATCAGCAGAACTCCCTATTGTGAGTAATGTTATGTTTTATTTTTGATGTCTTGCTTTATATGATCATTTTAATTAATGTAAAGTGTCTAAGTACCGTCAAAAGCACTCTATAAATAAAATGTATTATTATTATTATGCATTATTCATAATTAGTCTGTCTCTCAGGCGTCCACATTCTCCAGAGGATGACTGGCTGTGAGTGGGACGATGAGACTGGAGAGGTCAATGGTTTGAATCAGTATGGTTATGATGGAGAAGACTTCATAGCATTGGACCTGAAGACAGAGACATGGATCGCTGTGAAACCACAGGCTGTCATCATCAAACAAAGATGGGATGCTGACAAATCTAGAATAAAACGCAATGAGATTATCCTCACTGAGACGTATCCTGAATGGCTGAAGATGTATTTGGACTACGGCAAGAGCTCTCTGCTGAGAAAAGGTAGAATCACATTTCCTGATGTAGTTTCATGAACACAACAATGTTCATACAGTCAGCTCAGACTGAACTGCCATTGTATTATCACTCCAATCAGTCTGACATCACCTTCTTTTTGGGGGGTGTTTTCTGTGGTGGTAAGATTTGATCTAGCCCTCCTCAATCAGTAGAGACTGACAAGTTAGAGTGATCTGACATTACTTTCTATCAATAGCCAATGATAGCCAGTTAGCATACGGTAAGTAAGTTTAACTGCATTGACAGGTGGTCTGTTTGTCCTTCAGAACTGAGATTATAACCTGCCAAACATCAACATGCTGGTAAAATTAGCTCAAAGCATCGCTGTACATCAGAACAACCTCAGAGCTGCTAGCATGGATTTAAACTCTTAGTGTTGTTGTTTGATGTTTATTTACTTATTTATTTTACTTGGAAGAATTTTCACACCTTCTGTTAACAATTCCCTATTGTATTTTTCTTCCTTTTTCTTTTTCCGTTGTTTTCTTTCCTTTCACGTTTGACCTTTCTCATCTCTCTCTCTCTCTCTCTCTCTCTCTCTCTCTCTCTCTCTCTCTGCAGAGGTTCCCTCAGTGTCTCTCCTCCAGAAGTCTCCCTCCTCTCCAGTCAGCTGCCACGCTACAGGTTTCTACCCTGACAGAGCCATGATGTTCTGGAGGAAAGATGGAGAGGAGCATCATGAGGACGTGGACGTCGGAGAGATCCTCCCCAACCACGATGGATCCTTCCAGATGAGTGTTGACCTGGACCTTTCATCAGTCCCAGCTGAAGACTGGAGGAGGTACGACTGTGTGTTTCATCTCTCTGGTGTGGAGGACGACATCATCACCAAACTGGACAAAGCAAAGATCAGGACCAACAGAGGTAAGACTGGAATCAGGTGGAAGTGGCAAACACAAATGTAATTTGTTCTGTGGTTAATGAATGTTTATGTGCTGTATACATCGTTATTTTTATGTGCTTTCTGGTTTGAACTGATGGACGCCCCAAAAAAAAATGACATTCATTATCTCAATTTTAAGTAATTTTACAGTTTTTTCATCACACAATGGACGTCATGCAAGAACCACTCGTAGAAACAGATTTATATGAGTGATTTAAGAGAATTGGTGGCTGTGGTAGAAATTCTAATACCTAGGTAAGATCTGAAATAAGGCTTCATTCAACCAAGTCTTTTAAGTATTTATTCTTTGCGCAAAGAAGGTTCAGTTCATCATGAGAGTCTGAGATAATGAACTAAGAGTTTTAGAGAATCATTTGCTTGTTTACCCTCTACAAGCTGACAGCAGTGGGGAGGGGGTAAAATTAACAGCCCTTCTGACTATCAGCCCATCTGACCTCTGACCCCCAAATCTGTGACCAAAATGGGAGGTAGAGTAAAGCCAGTCTCTGCACTTTAGATAAACAGAAGAACATAAAGTTAGGCTATAAAGTGGCACTCACCAATCTTCTCATATTTCTCTCTTCCAGACCATCATCTACTGTAGTCTATAATATTCTGTTGCCTAAAATATCTCTGTGACTGTCCCATGACCACCTCTCATATTAGTTAAGAACCATTTTGCTTTAGAAAAACATTATTTAGCATCTCATTTTAGATCACTCCCTCTTTATTTCTGTCCCACTGTACACAGCTGTACTGTTAATATTTACTAACTGCTTCAGATCTTCTAATAGCACTACACTGACACTGCTACAGTTGTTGCTGGTTTAAACAGCAGGACTTGGAGCTCCGTGGTGGGAAATTCTTCTTTTTACTCTTTGGCAGTGGCGGATGCAGAACGTGACAGATTTGTTGGGCCTAGATTAAGTCGAGGTGGGCCTGAATCTGATTGTCCCGAATCATCCACATAGTTCTCGAATCCAGAAAATTATACTAGAGCAGCAGTCTTGAGTTGCCTGATGAAACATTTTTCGCAGGGCTTAAAGGAGAAAAAGGGAATTCATTATAGATGGATTATCGTTTTCGTTGTTTAAGATACTGCTCGTTCAACTTCCAATTATGATTAACTATCTCATATTTTTGACTAGACTAAATGAGCCAACATGTCAACAAACTATCTACTATTTTCAACATACTAGGTCATAGTTTTGGCCTTAACCAAAACATTATTTTATCTCATGCATTGTTTTCTTGTCCCTGTAGAAATGTGTTTCTTTATGTTGAACATTGGACGCATTTGAGCAGAAGAGGACCGTAAAGTGCTTTGATATTGGCGAATTTGCATTTCTAGGATGGCGAAGGAATGTCCCGCCCTTATACACCTCTGATTGGCTGGTACCTGCTGCCTTCGTTTGTTGGATTGGTTAGGTTTAGGCACGAGGAAGGAGATTGGTTAAGCCAATCAGAGGCAGGGTAGGGCGGTACATGGTATGCCCTCCTAGGAAAACATAAATTTGCCTCCGTTTGTGCGTCTTCTTCTGGACTGGTTTAAACCGACAGAAAGCTGCCAGAGCTTCTGCTTCTGACCTGCGGGGAGAAACACAGCCTTCAGCCGCTCACAGTGAGAGTTTACACACACCCAGCCGCAGACATTCACTCCCAGTACTATGTCCACTTTCTGTGTGCTGAGCCTCAGCAAAAATGAGTGAGTGCAACTTGTTTAGCCATATTAAAACAAAATCAAGATACCATGACACTTCTAGCGAACGTTACCGTTGTTCGTGCCAGATTGCTGTAGTGCTACATTGATGTTACATTGACCAATGAAAACACCAACACACTTAACTTTTTAAATAGTTATCAGGCTTACTTATAATTTTACTGTTTTTAACATGTTATAGATAAAATACACCACATACAGTACTAATATCCATGTTTAACTATACAGAGTAGTATTTTTTTTGTTGTGAATTTCTGATTGGGCGGGCCACAGCTCCGCGCCTGCTCTTTGGTAACATTTTGTGACTTAAATTTTCTCACGAGCAGAGCGGAACAGTTCAACTTGTACGGTGATTTTAGATGCTGAACACAAACCTCCCCATAAACAGCTTGTGTTCGTCAGGCTAAAACAAGCCATTTACAAGAAATGTGTCCAGTTAAGAGAGTTGGTGATTTTGAACACTTGTATGAGCAAACCTCTTGGAAAACAAGTAAGAGAGATTTAGGATAAAAATAGGAAAATGTTCTTGCATGAAGGCCATAGACTGGTTTATTTCTGCTGCTTTTTGACTCTTCAAAAACCTCTGAATGATGCAGTACAAGGTCAATAATGCAACATACAAAACATGATTTCATTTCTTGGTTTATACTTTGCTAAATTTAAGAGGACATTAGCTTTGTTCAGTTTTTTTTTTAAAAAGCTGGTTTTGCTAAAGTTGTTTCTGTATTTCCAAATGATTATTTCTGCAGTTATCAATAATAAAACAATGAAAGATTTTACTGTAATATATTTTTTACAGAGACACACTTTAAAAAAAAGAATTCTGCTCAACAGAGAAACCCGCTGACTTGACCGTCATAATGATCTCTGCTGCAGTGGCTGTGGTTGCTCTCGTCCTCATCGCTGTGATTGGATTCATCATTTACAAAAAGAAGAATGGTGAGAGAAGCAAAGATTTCCACATTTGACTTTTCCAGTTCTTCCTTGATGTTAGTCTTGAGTAAATGGTTTATCCAGATTAAAAAGTGAAACAAAAGTGATCAAATAAAATCTAAACAGAAATGTAGAAGGGATTTTAACCAACTTGAGTGAGTAGAAACTCAGTAAATCAGTATCCTTGCATTTGCACTTTGACAACTGAAACAATGTCTTTTCTTTTTTACAGTACAACTTCTGAATTGATTTTCAAAAGTAGCTTTCACTGAGTGCTAAAGATGATAACGGATTAATAATTCCTAATTCACAAAAATGTGAAGCAGCGCCTCAGAGCCACAGTGCCCCCTGCTGTTTTAGTCACTAACCAGCCATGTCAGCTGATCATACAGTAGCTCTCTCCGGTAGTTTACAAAGTCTGGGTTAATGTTGATACGCTGCCTAAATTCACCAAAATTGTTATTAGATAAGAGTTGATATTCATCCATATTACAAAATTGAAACAAGGGTTAGTTCAAGGCACACCAAAATCTGAAGCAGCTACCAGTGAACAGTATAAGCGCATCATGATAATATGACCCAAACTTTATGATGTTAAAGAGAAGTATAGGAAAGAAATGAAGACCTTAACAGAACTGTAAAAGGTATTTGTAACCAGTGTAAGTGAGTGGTAGTGAGTGGTAGATTTAGTGGAGAAGAGATGTTCTGGCATTTGCAACTTTGGCATCTAAAAATCATGTCTTTATTAAAATGTTTGTTCTCTGGATAGATGCTTGTGTATATATACACTGAGTGCACAAGTTAAACTATCTTTGATTCCTAATTCACCTAAATTTAAAGCAACTATGCCAACCACACGTTCAAGTAAACCTATTTTTTCAGCTACTACTGTCAGTGACTGCCTTTATTCTGAAGTGAGACTGAAGTGAGAGAAAGGATTCTGTTTTCAACTCTCATGACATTAAACTACAGAAAAACCACATTTAAATTGAAAAGTCAAAAATAAAATAATCATGTAACACTTATATAAACAAGTATAACCTTGGGTGGAGGTAGGGAATAGCTATGTTGTCCATGCTATTTAAGAATGTAATGGTAATTAGAATTGAATTTAATGACAAGAAGACTTTACCTGACCCTTCTCGTACAAGAACATTGAGCAACACAGGTTCATATATGTCTGTCTTTCTGTCTTTATGTACACATCTAATAAATCTGGAAGTGTGTGTGTGTGTGTGTGTGTGTGTGTGTGTGGGTGTGTGTGTGTGTGTGTGTGTGTGTGTGTGTGTGTGTGTGTGTGTGTGTGCGTGTGCGTGCACGCCGTTCATCCAATCTACTTCACGCTTGCTTTCCTGGGTACCCAATGAACTTGGGGTCTGGAATTTGGAGCAGTTTGGACAGCGTTTGGATAATAAACTGTGAATAAAACTTAAAGGCCGCGGAAAAAAAGCCCTGCCGCTGGCTCTTCCGTGTCTACCCTTCACAATAAAGCTCCATGTTAAATTCACCCAGCATTTTGCTAAGAGGAAACTCAATAAAAAAAACCTATTTCTACCCTTCACAAACCCAACCTTCACCTAACCCTAAAGCTGGGTTTCCACAGGCAGTGTTTTTCAACTGCAACTCCGCTGTTTCGGTCCGGATTTCAAGCGGAATTGTGTGACCACAACATGATGCCGACCGTGTACACGTTTTCCCAGACAATGAGTTTTTGGTGTGGATATACAGTACGTTTTCCATCAGTTTATATCTGGCCTAACACAACTGTAAATGTTCTACTCCAGTCACACACTTTGCTGCTTAAACACTTGTGTTTAGTTTAGTTTGAATAACGTTATATGACTAGCAACAAGCTAGTTGTCATTGCAACAATGCTAACGTTACTACACAGTTTTCCCGTATAGCATGTCTGTATACACGGTAGAATATATTAGAGGCACATTAACAAGTCTGCCCTCTCATTGGCTCTTGTCCACTTTGGTAGAGCGGGGAGAGCGGTGAACATCCGGGCACTTCTGTTGCCAGCAGCTGCTAACTTATAACAGTAATAACATTACTGCCAGCAAAATACCCCTGCGAATTAAATCCATACTTCAACGTTAACACTCAAGCCACTAAGCCTGTTTGGAAATGAACACCTCTGCTGAAGTGTTAAATTCGTTAACGAAAGGTTATATCACGAGACAGCACCGCCGTCATTAAACGCTGACTCTGGCGAAATCAACATGCAATATCGTCGACGAAAAAGACAACACTAAAATGTAGTTAAAAATCTTTATTTGCATTGCCTTCCACCTTTTCCTCCGCCCCCTCCGTCTCTCTCTCCACGCGCACACACACTCCCACTCACAGTCCAGAGCCAAAGCAGTCTCTGTTAGTCCGTCTCTGTACTGGTTGATTAACGCAGATATTTGCTGATTGGCTCTCATTACGGGCTGGATTGGGTGGTGCATGGCGCACCGCCATAAGTCCATGAGGCAAATGTCTGTGATTACTCCACATTTTAATTGTGATATTTTGTGACTAAATTCTGAATCTGCCACGTCTGTCAGGTAAATGTGGTAGTACAATGTTTTTCTCTAAAGTAGGAGTACACTGTAAGTTAGTAGTAGGCTATACAGTGTGGTTGCTAAGTGGTTCGGGGGCCTGCTGTAAGTAATTTAGGGGTACAATGGTTCTGGAGAAAGCTTCAAGCAGCAATACCACAATCTGCTCGTTCCAAACAGGCACATTTTGAATGGGCACTGTACTAGTAATTATCAAATCCATTTCTGTTCTACTTGATTATTGTTAAAATGATTTTGTGTTTTGTTCTTCTCAGAGTCAGAGACTTCTTCAAGTGGTTCTTCTACAGACAATATAAACAACTTCACAACATTGCTCAAAAGGTAACTAATGGCTCTGTCTGTCTGAAATATCAACTGTATTAATGCATATTCTGAGAACTTACTATTTAATTGTCTGGGCAGTGGCCAGTGAAAGTGTGAAGAGGAGGTTGAAGTCCACTTTGGCAACATCTACAAAGTTTCTACACGATCTGTAATCCATACAGAAGGGCCACCTCACCAGCAAAATGGATTGAATATCACTTGTTTTATGTGGTCAAAAATGTGCAGTGCGGTGAGGCTTTAAAGCTACAATAATCCATATTTGTGTGGCAAAAACTTATCAAATGACAATATGTAATGTAAAAGGTGACACTTGTAGTGACAAGCCCACCGAGAATTAACATCAGTTCATGTTTATGGATAAATTCTGAACCGGGAAAAAGGAGCGGTGCCACCACATTTAAAATTCGCAAAGTGATAGATTTAGGGTTGGGAATTTAATAGTAGAGGCTCATCGACTGGAATACAGAGAAAACTAATTTGAAAAATTAGTTGACAAAAACTTATCACAAATATTCCAAAACATCAAATGAGGATGATCATTTTTAAAGAGAAGTAAAACACGATATTCAAAACAATGAAAGCATCCCAGCACTCTTCATACATGATAAAGATCTGTGTGTTCATCTAAAATAATCCTCCATAGTTAAAGTTTGATACTTCTGCTGTCTGCTGTCGGGCTTTTCTGGTTAAATCAATATTAATAACATGTTAACACTTTGTTACACATAAACACACATACATACATTCCATCGCCATACATCCACTCCTAGGGTGTGGCAGAGATATGATGATATCAACCTTGAGATAACAGATATTTGTCAGCCAGTAGAGTTTTCAGTCAGCAACATCAGTCAGCAACATCAGCCAGCAACATCAGTCAGTCAGCAACATCAGTCAGTCAGCAACATCAGTCAGCATCATCAGCCAGCAACATCAGCCAGCAACATCAGTCAGCAACATCAGTCAGCAACATCAGTCAGTCAGCAACATCAGCCAGCAGCATCAGCCAGCAACATCAGCCAGCAACATCAGTCAGCAACATCAGTCAGCAACATCAGCCAGCAGCATCAGCCAGCAACATCAGCCAGCAACATCAGTCAGCAACATCAGCCAGCAACATCAGCCAGCAACATCAGTCAGCAACATCAGTCAGCAACATCCAGAAACATGCTGCGCAGATTAAACACCCGAAAATGTCCCGGAGGTGTAAATGTTCTCTATCTGTGTTCTCCTGGTGATAAACTGGACAACACACAGACACACACACACACACACACACACACACACACACACACGTGTGATTTTTCTTAATTAATCAGGAGTGCGTTGTTTTTTTGTAATATCTTTTGATCTGTTTTGAAACATTATTATATTTTAATTTTAGACAAAGTGTTGTGGGATGTTTTCAGCTTCTCAGCTCACTGATAGAAATGTAAATATTTCCTGCTATTTTGGGACGAGGGACGTTTTCTGTCTTATTTTTATCACTTCCTGTGTTGGGTTAAGCATGAATGTTGAATGAAGTTGTCCTGATATTTTATTCCTTTTGTACTTCTGTTTTGCTTTTCAATAAAGCCCTTAATATTCCAAATCTTCTGTCTTTTTGTGATTTCAACTGGCTTACACATCTGTGACTGTAGCTTTTTTTAAATCCATGGTCAATAAACCTAATAAAATGACATTCTACCTAATTTTTGAGTTTGAAAAAAAGCTGATATTATGAATTATTTTGACTAATAGAATAGTTAAGATCAGTGGATGTTGAGTGAATCACAGACTGGTTTATGTCAGAGTTTGACCAGGATGCTGTTTTGAAACCATTTAAACATTTTATTTTCAAATGCCATGAAATGAAATAAAACAACCAAACTTCAATGGACGTAATCATTAATCTTACCTGCGAAGAACATGGATGCATGGATGTATATGTTGTATGGGTTCCAACGTACAACGTACAGTGGGTACGGAAAGTATTCAGACCCCTTTAGATTCTTCACTCTTTGTTTCATTGCAGCCATTTGCTAAAATCAAAAAAGTTCATTTTATTTCTCATTAATGTACACTCAGCACCCCATCTTGACAGAAAAAAACAGAAATGTAGAACTTTTTGCAAATTTATTAAAAAAGAAAAACTGAAATATCACATGGTCATAAGTATTCAGACCCTTTGCTGTGACACTCATATTTAACTCACATGCTGTCCATTTCTTCATGATCCTCGTTGAGATGGTTCTACTCCTTCATTGTTTAATTAAACTGATTGGACTTGATTAGGAAAGGCACACATCTGTCTATATAAGACCGTACAGCTCACAGTGCATGTCAGAGCAAATGAGAATCATGAGGTTGAAGGAACTGCCCAAGGAGCTCAGAGACAGAATTGTGGCAAGGCACAGATCTGGCCAAGGTTACAAAAGAATTTCTGCAGCACTCAAGGTTCCTAAGAGCACAGTGGCCTCCATAATCCTTAAATGGAAGAAGTTTGGGACGACCAGAACTCTTCCTAGACCTGGCCGTCCAGCCAAACTGAGCAATCGTGGGAGAAGAGCCTTGGTGAGAGCGGTAAAGAAGAACCCAAAGATCACTGTGGCTGAGCTCCAGAGATGCAGTAGGGAGATGGGAGAAAGTTCCACAAAGTCAACTATCACTGCAGCCCTCTACCAGTTGGGGCTTCATGGCAGAGTGGCCCGACGGAAGCCTCTCCTCAGTGCAAGACATGAAAGCCAGTTTGCCAAAAAAACGCAAGAAGGACTCCCAGACTATGATAAATAAGATTCTCTGGTCTGAGACCAAGATTGAACTTTTTGGTGTTAATTCTAAGCGGTATGTGTGGAGAAAACCAGGCACTGCTCCTCACCTGCCCAATACAATCCCAATAGTGAAACATGGTGGTGGCAGCATCATGCTATGGGGGTGTTTTTCAGCTGCAGGGACAGGAAGACTGGTTGAAGGAAAGATGAATGTGGCCAAGTACAGAGCTATCCTGGAAGAAAACCTCATCCAGAGTGCTCAGGACCTCAGACTGGGCCGAAGGTTCACCTTCCAACAAGACAATGACCCTAAGCACACAGCTAAAATAACAAAGGAGTGGCTTCGGAACAACTCTGTGACCATTCTTGACTGGCCTAGCCAGAGCCCTGACCTAAACCCAATTGAGCATCTCTGGAGAGACCTGAAAATGGCTGTCCACCAACGTTCACCATCCAACCTGACGGAACTGGAGAGGATCTGCAAGGAAGAATGGCAGAGGATCCCCAAATCCAGGTGTGAAAAACTTGTTGCATCATTCCCAAGAAGACTCATGGCTGTACTAGCTCAAAAGGGTGCTTCTACTCAATACTGAGCAAAGGGTCTGAATACTTATGACCATGTGATTTTTCAGTTTTTCTTTTTTAATAAATTTCCAAAAAGTTCTACATTTCTGTTTTTTTTTCTGTCAAGATGGGGTGCTGAGTGTACATTAATGAGAAATAAAATGAACTGTTTTGATTTTAGCCAATGGCTGCAATGAAACAAAGAGTGAAAAATTTAAAGGGGTCTGAATACTTTCCGTACCCACTGTACACGCATGCATCCAAGTTATTTTGGGGCAATTTGGTTGTTAAGAAACCCATATTTCTGATATAAAAAACTTTGAAAACGCATCAAATTTGACCCAAGGACAACACGAGGGTTAACAGAAATATTTGACACAAGGAGAGCTTCTCAAGGGGTTGGATATTCATCATTTCATCAGTTGTGTTTTAATGTTACACTTAAACATTTAAACTCCACAAAGCCTCTGAGCCAACACTGGACACCATGGTGGAGTTCCTCTCTAACAGTCCTCCTGATGCTGCTGTGTCTCTCTGTCCTGTCCTGTCACCTGGACACCACGGTGGAGTTCCTCTCTAACAGTCCTCCTGATGCTGCTGTGTCTCTCTGTCCTGTCCTGTCACCTGGACACCACGGTGGAGTTCCTCTCTAACAGTCCTCCTGATGCTGCTGTGTCTCTGTGTCCTGTCCTGTCACCTGGACACCACGGTGGAGTTCCTCTCTAACAGTCCTCCTGATGCTGCTGTGTCTCTCTGTCCTGTCCTGTCACCTGGACACCACGGTGGAGTTCCTCTCTAACAGTCCTCCTGATGCTGCTGTGTCCTGTCCTGTCACCTGGACACCACGGTGGAGTTCCTCTCTAACAGTCCTCCTGATGCTGCTGTGTCCTGTCCTGTCACCTGGACACCACGGTGGAGTTCCTCTCTAACAGTCCTCCTGATGCTGCTGTGTCCTGTCCTGTCACCTGGACACCACGGTGGAGTTCCTCTCTAACAGTCCTCCTGATGCTGCTGTGTCTCTGTGTCCTGTCCTGTCATCAACAGCACTAATAATCTCTCTGTAATGGTGGAGAGATCATCTGCAGTCTGTGCAGCTGGCTGAGTCTTTAGAAGAAGCTTTTATTCATAAGAAGCAGATTAGGGTTTTAGTCAGTGAGCTGAGAAGCTGAAAACATCCCACAACACTTTGTCTCAGCTAAAATTAAAATATAATGTTTCAAAACAGATCGAAAGATAGATATTCTGAAACAAAAAACAACAATGCACTCCTGATTAATTAAGACAAACCTGAAAGACATAAATTATTTCTTACTTCAGCTGGTTGGAAACAAAACAAGATCTTCAGTTTTAAAGAAATATACAAACTAAATATTTACACAACAGTCCTCTGACGTTGACCTCCCTGTTGCACTAAGACATCCCCTGGCGTTTACATCTCTGCTAGCCTGGAGATAGGGCTTGCTCAACTGGAGGCTCTCCCGCCCCCCCTACACACAATCGTTGGATGAAAGAGGTGCTCGGAAATTTGAAGCTTGAGAAGCTTATATATACCTAAGACATCTACTCACTACAACATCAATGAAAGCACACTTGGATTTGTTGTTTGTTGGCGATATTTTTGATCAGGACTGTTTTCAATCAGCCACACAGAACACAAGAAGAATAAGACACTACTGCACCCCCCACAAACTGCAGAGTATCTGATCTGTAACTGACCTCTGACCTCCCACAAGATTTAACACATGTCTGCACTTTACATTATATTACATTACATTACACTAGCCTACAGATCATTCTAGAAGATCTGAGCAGCAGAAGGTAGAATATTCCTTTCAAGTTCAAGTTACACACAGCTGAGGAACCAGAATAAAGTCCTGCATGTCTCCCCCCTCCTCTTGGCTGAAATAACATCATTTTACTTCCTCTTTCGTTCATAACTTCACTGTGTATGTTTTACAGAGTAACAAATGACGTTGATGCTCATCCTAAATTCCCATTTGCTCAGATGGAGAGTGATTTAGCGCCCCTTGTTTTATCCTCAGTTGACCCTGGCGCTCGAGCCGGAAGGGCGGTGTCTGTTTCTCTGGATAAACAAACATACAAGTTGTTAATAAGTCTATCAAAGGTTCAGAAGATACAGCTCACAATGAAGACCTGGCTTGTTCTGCTCCTCCTGGGCCTCATGGTACATGGCGCCGCAGCAAGTGAGTTTAGACCTTTTTTTTAAGTTGGTTGAACGTAAAATAAAAAATGCTTATTGTCTTTATTAACTGTATTTATGAGTTTAAGGTTCTTTTGATAGCTGTCGATGTTTAGTTATAGGACATATAGACAAACGATAGGCTAGACAAACGATAGGCTAGACAAACGATAGGCTAGACAAACGTTCCCTGTTGCACAAATGTTTAGCCTCCATTAACAAATGGATGGCAGACAATTTTTTGCATTCAGACAAAACTGAGGTGATGATTTTTGCCCCTGACAACATCACCCCTAAGATTAGGCAGGCCATGGGGGCTCTATCACTCTCTGACTGTAATGTTGTGCGAAATCTGGGTGTCATTTTTGATAAATCTATGTGTTTTAACAGTCATGTGAAATCATTAAAAAAAAAGCACTTTGTGACCCCTCTTGTCTGTGAAAGGTGCTATATAAATAAAGTTTACTTACTTACTTAAGATTTTTTTCAAGGATAGCCATTAGCGTATTTCTGAAAATGGCAGAAATGTGTTATTTTTCTTCTGTGTTGTGTTAATGTGTTATTTCTTATTTCGACCATTATTTTATAATATCAGGAGCGTTAAGACTGCAACTGTCTGATCAATTGTAATGTTAAAATGGCAGCATGACTACGCAGCACTAAGATGGGCCGTTTAGGCCATATATCAGGAATGAATGCACATACTACACTTTTACCTCACACACACACACACACACACACACAAAAAACATGCACATACACCACTTTTTCTCTCACACACACATAAAAAGTATGCACATACACCAATTTCAGCTCACACACACACACACACACACACACACACACACACACACACACACATACACACAGAAAGCACATACACTAATTTCACCTCACACACACACACACACACACACACACACAGAAAGCATGCACATACAACACTTTCACCTCTCACACACACACACACACACATAAAAAGCATGCACATGCAACACTTTCACCTCACACACACACACACACACACACACACACACACACACACACACACACACACACTCTTACTATGTACGATCTACCTAAGATCAGTAGTCTGCTACTTCTAGCAATGTTCATTTGGTGGGCATGGGGCCCTTCAGCATTCATTAATCAAGTGAGCAGATGAAAACATTGTGCGCATGTTCAATGCGCTTTCACGAACATGTTGGCCCCACAGCCAATAAAACATAATAGAACGACCTACGTCAAGACGATTTTGAAACATAATTTATGTGGTATGGGCATTGCTAGCCAGCTACTAGCTAGCACAACTGTCAGTTATGTTCGTTTGTTAGCTACTACTACTAATAGCGAGCCAAATACAGTGAAGCAATAGGAATCAAGTTGACAGTTTATTAAAACTTAAATTTAGTACATTGTAACCGTGTTACGTCTATATGTGCAGTTGTGATTTCATGTACGAGGTGCGTTTGTGTTTGGATTCATTGAGCAAGTAGTGTTAGGTTTGCGTGTAGTTTTATTGATGAGTCGGATGCTGCCCATACAGAGTTTATTGTGCCCCACCAGGCTTTCCATGCAAGAGACGTCACTGCTTAAAATACAAAGGGTTTTCACACAAAATTATTATTAACTTAAAGCTATAATAGTGCGTAGTTTCAGTCTCACCAATGAGGAATTCTAGGTAATGACAACAATACTGTTGGTGCGTCCACATGATACAAGCCTTCCGTGATCGCGCAAATCCACAGACCCTCTGACAACAACATCAACTAAATGACATTATGAAAAAGCAGTTTTAAGGACAAAATCCTCAGAAATATTAAAGTAAAGAGTTTTTGAAGAAAAAGCTTTTTATCTATACATTCTTTTTTGCATTTATTGACTGCACAGCAGAGATTATTAGGATGTCTTGAATGTATAGTTGTTTTTGATTCTGTGTGCAGAAAAAATACATTGTTTGGTGATTTAAACAACTGGAGTATAGAAACTGACATTATTACATTCATATTTTCTTACAGTGACTCACTCTCTGAAGTATTTCTACACTGCGTCTTCTGGAGTCCCAAACTTCCCAGAGTTTGTGGCTGTTGGTTTGGTTGATGACGTTGAGATAAGTCACTATGACAGTAACACCAAGAGAGAAGAACCCAAACAGGACTGGATGAGCAGAGTCACAGAAGATGATCCTCAGTTCTGGCAGAGGGAGACTGAGATCTCTGAGGGTGACCAGCAGACCTTCAAAGCCAACATTGAAGTTGTAAAGCTGCGCTTCAACCAAACTGAAGGTTTGTTTATGTTTCACTTTCTACTGATAAAATGTTGTTTATATTTAATTGTTGTATTTTAGTAAACAGATGTTAACACAGGAGAGTTTCCGTAATTACCGGTCATTGACCGGAAACAAATTGGACTGAAAATTCTAATAGTCACCGATCAGAATGACCGCTGGAAATAATTCCCTCTGCACACTTTGAATTGTGTTAAAATAGGCTACAGTGATTTTCATATATTTTGTTCTATTAAAACAATGAACAATCATGTTTTATTGATTTAAAGAAAATGGATGTAGACTGTAGTGTATATGGTAAAGGAAAAAAAAAAACTACATGTCGCACTTTCACACTGATTGAATGCAGTAGACTGCTGTAGGGTTACAAACTACAAACGGCGTCAAGCAAGCGGGAAAGTCAAAGCCCAAGCCATGGCAAAACAGGGAAATATCGCAAATTACTTCATAAAACCAAGTAGCGGCCGGTCTAACGTCAGTTACAATGAAGAAGATGACTTTTACTCTGAAGAGACGGCTGATGTGGTATCCGTGGCTCCAGCAGAAAAGAAAAGAAAAGAAAAACGCGGGCGTTCAGGCCGGACAGGAGAGAGAAGTTCCCCTGGGCGAGGTGCGATCTTGTAGAGGGAGAGGAGAGAATGTTTTGCAGTCAGTGTGGAAGGTCTGGGAGGAAAAATGGCTTTACTCGGGGGGTCGACCAATATGAGACTCTTGAGTCTCATAGAGCACAATAAATGCAGCGATCACATGGCAAACGCCTATGAAAGACCAATGTGACAAAGCCGTCGACGCATCAAAAAGGAAACTATGTTCTCAGATGAAAGTTGTTTTTCACATGGCCAAAAATGACATTCCACGTAACCAGTATACGGGGATGACAGAGCTACTGAGAGCCGTCCAGGCCCCAGATCTCGCCACATCTGAGGGACTTTACAGGCACAGTGACTCCATCTGTGAAATGGAAATGGCTCTAGAGGACGTGGTGTTGAAGCAGTTAGATGACAAGATTAGAGAGAGTGATTTCATCGGAATCATCATTGATGAGACCGTCGATATAACTGTGGATAAAAAGCTAATTGTTTATGTAAAATTGCAAGTAAGTGGAAGAGTGGAAACGTGCTTTTTGGGAAATTACGATTTTACACTCTGGGACGGCTCAGTGTATTTTTGCCAAAGTAGTGGAGGTGCTCAGCGGCAGGCATGTGGAGCTGTCTTGTGTTATCGGACTGGGCTCGGATGGAGCCAGCGTGCTGGAGTTGGCGCACTTGTGAATAGAGAGTATTTTTCATTCAAGCGCACTGTGTTGCCCATCGCACTGTGCTGACTGTGATGGATGCCGCAAAAGCTGTGGACCGGGTAGGAGCCTACAAGCGCACAATTTCCGCAGTGTACTCATTCTACAAGCACTCTGCTAGCAGGACCAATCGCCTCTGTCAACTCACAGCAATGCCTGAGCGAGAGATATGAGGAGTCTGAAGCAGCAATGCGCTGTTCGCTGGCTATCCTTGCATAGGGCAGTTGATAGTATGAAAGAAAACTGGCCTGCTCTGGTGATGGAGCTAAACGAAGAAGCTGTGGGAGGAAATGCTCAAGCTCAAGGCATCCTGGGACAAATCCAGTCATACAGCTTCATTGCCTTGACTCATTGGCTGATGTGCTTTAGTGTTTAAGTGTGTCGGGAAAAAGTTTTATTTGGCTGAGGTTCAGTCAAGGTGAACCAATAGTGTCTCTGGTTTCTGCACATCCTATTATCAGTAATTCTCCTTGTCAGCTTTTATCATCACAAAAGTGGAAAGAAGAAGCACAGAGTTTGAGAAGGTAGTCAACCTGCCAAGAGAAGTTGACTAACATTGCAGTCCTGGATTTTTGGAGTCTCTAGGAGGGGGGTTTATGGTGAGGGAGGCAGTCAAGAGAGAGAGGGGGATTTATATGACCCTCCTCTGATATCAGCAGAGAGGCAAGAAGTTTAATGAAACAGATCAACGTTCTTCGGGCTACAATGTAACGCATTACTGTTGATAACTTAGTAATCACATTACAGTTACTTATAATGCGTTACTGGTTCTTTCACTATCTTCATAACGTGAGGGTAAAGATGTGATCTCAACTGATAATAGATGACTCTCTCTCTCTCTCTCTCTCTCTCTCTCTCTCTCTCTCTCTCTCTCTCAGGTGTCCACGTTCTCCAGTGGATGTACAGCTGTGAGTGGGATGATGAGACTGATGAGGTCAATGGTTATGAACAGTTTGGTTATGATGGAGAAGACTTCATATCATTTGACCTAAAGACAGAGACGTGGATCGCTCCAAAACAACAGGCTGTCATCACCAAACACAAGTGTGATCATAATGCAGATGAGATAGCTCAGAGAAAACACTACTTCACCCACATTTGTCCTGAGTGGCTGAAGAAGTATCTGAACTATGGGAGGAGCTCTCTGCTGAGAACAGGTAGAATCACATGACCTGATGGAGTTTAATGGACACAACAAGGGTGCGATGATTTTTTTTTTTTATCCCCTGTGGGAACAAAATGCATCCCCCCCCCTCAAAGTGACCAATGCTACTTCACCAATAGACCATATATAATATACATAAAATAGAAATATTTTAAACTGAGTAAAGCACTGTAACGTGAACATATAGTGCTAACGACAAAATTCAGCGGCAGTTGTTTAGCCGCCAATAGGTGACTGTGAGCCGGGTACAGGCACCGCCAGATGACTTTCAGGGGCCATAGTAGTGGAGTTTAGCCAGAAAAAGTGAGCATCATGCGACGATGACAGTTAACTTAAGGCACCAAAACGACAAGTTAAGTTTAGGAAAAAGATCGTGGTTTGGATTAAAACACTCACGAGGAACGAACGAGCATTTCCCAGGTGAAAGTATTTAGTTTTCGCCGTGAAGTGAACTTTGCTCTCTGGCTTGAAAGCGTTGTGTTTTATGTTGACATCACGTTGCACTATTTCATTTAGAGATTATTTTCCATTGAATATTGAAGTTGATAAATAAATGTTTTGGCATGGCTGGCCGAGTCGCACTATATTCATGGTATTGAAAGGGGGATTTCATTCTTGCATTTTTTTTGTTTTGTTGTGCATGATCAAAACACATCACACACACACACACACACACACACACACACACCCCCATCTGCTATTTTCATGAATCGCACCCTGGACACAACAATGTTAATATTTCTTTGTTTCTAACCAACAGTAACATTACAATAAAACTATGAACCATTTCTTTATTTCTCACACTTACTGTCCTTCTTTTTTTTTTTTATCTATGTCACCGTCATTTTTTTCTCAGTTACACTTCAATGAGGTTTATTTGCATTCCATATATATTTAGAGTGTCAAAGTGTCTCAAATGACAATGTGTAATGTAAAAGGTGACACTTGTAGTGACAAGCCCACCGAGAATTAACATCAGTTCATGTTTATGGATAAATTCTGAACCGGGAAAAAGGAGCAGTGCCACCACATTTAAAATTCGCAAAGTGATAGATTTAGGGTTGGGAATTTAATAGTAGAGGCTCATCGATTGGAATACAGAGAAAACTAATTTGAAAAATTAGTTGACAAAAACATATCACAAATATTCCAAAACATCAAATGAGGATGATCATTTTTAAAGAGAAGTAAAACACGATATTCAAAACAATGAAAGCATCCCAGCACTCTTCATACATACATGATAAAGATCTGTGTCTTCATCTAAAATAATCCTCCATAGTTACAGTTTGATACCTCTGCTGTCTGCTGTCGGGCTTTTCTGGTTAAATCAATATTAATAACATGTTAACACTTTGTTACACATAAACACACATACATACATTCCATCTCCATACATCCACTCCTAGGGTGTGGCAGAGATATGATGATATCAACCTTGAGATAACAGATATTTGTCAGCCAGTAGAGTTTTCTTCACTATTTCTAGTGAGAAAGTCATCCTTTGGTTCTCTGGTTGGATCAGATCACCGGGGGCAACACTGCAAATCAGTCAGCAACATCAGTCAGTCAGCAACATCAGTCAGTCAGCAACATCAGTCAGTCAGCAACATCAGTCAGCAACATTAGTCAGTCAGTCAGCAACATCAGTCAGTCAGCAACATCAGTCAGCAACATTAGTCAGTCAGTCAGCAACATCAGTCAGCAACATTAGTCAGTCAGCAACATCAGTCAGTCAGCAACATCAGTCAGCAACATTAGTCAGTCAGTCAGCAACATCAGTCAGCAACATCAGTCAGTCAGCAACATCAGTCAGTCAGCAACATCCAGAAACATGCTGCACAGATTAGACACCCTAAATGTCCCGGAGGTGTAAATGTTCTCTATCTGTGTTCCTTCTGGTGACTGCAGCTCTTGCCCAGTGAATGATAGGTTGGATCAATGTTGCCCACCCCTCTGCACACACACACACACACACACACACACACACACACACACACACACACACACACACACACACACACACAGTGATAAATGTTGAATAACATTGCCTTGCTATTTTGTTTCATTTTGAATTGGTGTTTTGCTTTTCAATAAAGTGCTCAATACTCAACATTTTGGTGTTTTTTTGTGATTCCACAAAATCACATCTGACTATGACTGGAGCTACAATTATATGAATATTCCCTGAGTATCCACTATTGTCACAGAGACTAAATTAATGTTTCTCTGACCTGTAGATGGTAAACTAAAGAGGGGGAATAAAAAATGATTTGGGGCACTTACGATTCTTTACAGATACTGCAGGGGGAATTTGACTTTTCACATGACAAGATAACAAATGGGATGGTTTTGTTTGTTGCAGATCTTTTTTTTGAGACAGTTTTGCATTCTCTCTTTTGTATCTGCCTCCTCTAATAAGAAAGGTCTTAACACAAGTTCTGAGTTTGTTTCTCATAGGAGGCATATAGATAATAGTAGATCAAACTATTGGAAAAGAGAGGCTTAAGACTCAGGTATTGATCAGCAGCGAGCAGGAAGAGTTCAAGCCTCAAAGTCACAAACAATATAACTATATGACTCATAGATGACGCCGCGGCAGGTCAGTTAAAACTTTTTTTCTTCTTTTTAAGTTGGTTGATTGTAAAAGAATAAATGCTGTATGTCTTTAGCCTACTTCTTTTGATAGTCTTTGATAGTCCCAGCAGGACTTCTTTGCAGATTCTAGAAATAGCCTAAATAAAAAGACAAAACCCAAACAAACCCATTATCTTAAAGTTCATGTTGGGCAGAAATGTAGGCTATAATTCCTCCAATTTTCATTCAACGTCTTTTATTTCGACCATTATTTGATAATATCCGGAGCATTAAGACCGAAACTGTCTGACCGATCTTAACGTTAAAATGGCAGCATAGGATAGAATAGATAGAATAACTATTTGTACATTAGATTGTTACACTGATTGTTTTGCTCACTATAAAATAAAAATTGCATCTCATAAAAAATCAATATTTGAAGCCATTCATCAGATAATTCCACAGTTTGACTCCACAAACTGAAACATGAATATAGTTTACTGAGTTTAGCTGTTTACAGCTTGAAGATAAATCCTCCATCATATTATTAGCTGATATCATCTTATTGCAGATATATTGGTATCAGTGGATATGTTGGCTGATAACAGGAAACAGTAAACTAGGTCTGAGCTCATTTAGAAACAGAGTCATCATTACATAGTTTGTCCACCAGAGAGCACAAGTTGATCTTTAAACTGGGAAATGTTCTGATCAGTGTGGATCTGGGTCAAACTCATTATTTATGTCATGTGTGCATATATATATATATATATATATATATATATATATATATATATATATATATATTTTAAAGACTATCGACTGTTATATCAGGTTTTAAAACCAAACTAAAAGTATTGATATCAGCCTCAAAGATCCAGCATCACCGAGCTCTACTGCTGTTTAAATATTTGATCTATTCATTTATTTATTATTTATTCATTTCGTGATTCTGGGACAGATTTGTAAAAGATGTTTTGGTGACTAGTGGAGAATTGTAAAGTGCAGCTTCAGCCAGAAATGTGATGTGTGTTGATTCAGAGAGCAGAGGACAGTGGAGGATTCTGAAACAGACCATCAGAAACTCCCAGACACCTGCAGAAAGTTGACTCTGTTGATACTGAAAATAATGTAGAATAAAGTTTGCGAGTCAGGACTGAGAGAGAAGAAACATCAGTTGGTGGAGGAAACGTTGGAGATGAATCCAGTTTAGACCTGATACTAATAGAAACTGAACACAATGACTACAAGAGGAATAGAAAGATCTCTTACTTTCTACAAAGAGAACTTTCTCAAATATCAAGTTGTGTCCGTTCACGTTTCTATGAGCTCGTCTTCAAATTCAGAAGATTTTGACTCATAATTGGTTATCAGAGACATTTAGCGTTACATTTAATCGTAATTGTAAAGTTAATATATAAACATGAAGATTAAAATAAGTTAGATAATGAGTCAGATATTCATTTCTTGTTATTCCTACATCCCAAATTCCCAAACCCTCTGACAACAACATCCAAAATGTATAATCCATTCTTACTTGAATATGAAAAATGAAAGCAGCAAGAAAAGAGCAAAGAACCCATCTCTGAACCGTAGAAAGAGAAGTGCTGCAAGTTTTATCTTCAAACAACTCTCTTAATAATCCCCTGCAGTCATGTGGACTTATTTATAAACGTGCAATAACAGCATATTTTTCTTTTTTTATATGCTGCCATTCAATATCTGCAATAATAATATTAATGCTGCTTTCAAACTCCTTTTTAAATTTTTGTAATGTCATATTTAAATGTTAAAATACCACTCTGTAGCATTTGTATTTATTTAATTTTTTTAAACTTTTTGTTCTTAGTTAAAGCAGTATTTATGAGCCACTGGAAGGAAATGTCGTTGATATGTGCTCTGTGTATGTACAGTTGAATGACAATAAAAAGCGATCTATCTATCTAAAAGCTATCTAGTTCAAACTTGTTTTCAGAACCTCAGAAGAAGGAACATTAAGTCGTAATTGGTCACAATTTATAAACTCAGCAAAAAAAGAAACGTCCCTTTTTCAGGACACTGTATTGTAAAGATAATTCTGTAAAAATCCAAATAACTTTACAGATCTTTATTGTAAAATATGTAGCCAATGTTTTCCATACTTGTCCAATGAATCATAAACAATCACTGAACATGCACCTGTGGAACGGTCGTTAACACACTAAAAGCGCACAGATGGTAGGCAATTAAGGTCACAGTTTAAAAAACTCAAAAAAACACTAAAGAGACCTTTCTACTGACCCTGAAAAACGCCACAGAAAGATGCCCATGGTCCCTGCTCATCTGCGTGAACGTGCCTGAGGCATGAGGACTGCAGATGTGGCGAGGGCAATAAATTGCAATGTCCGTACTAAGACAGCGCTACAGGGAGACAGGAAGGACAGCTGATCGTCCTCGCACAGGCAGACCACGTGTAACAACACCTGCACAGGGTCGGTACATCTGAATTTCACACCTGCGGGACAGGTACAGGATGGTACAACAAGACAGGTACAACAACAAACTGCCCGAGTCACACCAGGAGAGCACAACCCCTCCATCAGTGCCCAGACTTTCCGCAATAGGCTGAGAGATGCTGGATTGAGGGCTTGTAGGCCAGTTGTAAGGCAGGTCCTTACTAGACATCACTGGCATCAACGTCGCCTATGGGCACAAACCCACCTTTGCTGGACCAGACAGGACTGGCAAAAAGTGCTCTTCACTGACGAGTCACGGTTTTGTCTCACCAGGGGCGATGGTCGGACTCTCGTCGGGGGCGATGGTCGGACTCTCGTCGATCGTCGAAGGAATGAGCGTTACACCGAGGCCTGTACTCTGGAGCGGGATCGATTTGGAGGTGGAGGGTCTGTAATGGTCTGGGGCGGTGTGTCACAGGATCATCACACTGAGCTTGTTGTCATTGTAGGCAATCTCAATGCTGTACATTACAGGGAAAACATCCTCCTCCCTCATGTGGTACCCTTCCTGCAGGCTCATCCTGACTTGACCCTCCAGCATGATAATGCCACCAGCCATACCGCTCATTCTGTGCGCGATTTCCTGCAAGATAGGAATGTTAGTGTTCTGCCATGGCCAGCGAAGAGCCCGGATCTCAATCCCATTGAGCACGTCTGGGACCTGTTGGATCAGAATGAAAAACATTTTCAAGACCAAATCATCAGAAATATTAAAGTGAAGAGTTTCTGAAGAAACCCGCTTATCTGTAAATGTATTTGTGTATTTCTTGACTTCAGCACAGAGATTATTAGGACGTCTTGAATGGAATCTTCTTCTGTTTGATTCTGTGTGCAGGAAAATAAGATAGTTGAGTGATTTCTAGAACTGTGTAGAGACGTAACGATGCAGCGTCAATCTGTTAAAGATCCATAGAACTGGGTCAAGATTACAACTGGTTGAGATTCTTCTCTAAATGTCCTAAAGGTCCTAATCTACTTTAGATTTCACTTCTTTGACTTCAGACGTTACTACGGGTTTTTACTTTATTTATGTCAAGAGATTTTATTTTTTATTTGAAGATTTATTTCTAGTTATTTTGAGATGGGATTTGTTTTAAAAATCTAATTATTACATTGTTTATTAAGTAATTTTTGTTATTTGAGATAAAAATACAATTTCAGTTCTATTTTTTGATAAGAGGACACATCTGTTGTTTTGTAGTTTATATAAAGGAATATTTCCCAGTCATTTATCTGCAGCTCGTTCTGTTAACACATCGAGAGAAAATCATATCCTGAACTTAAAATCGTGAATCGGATCGTGAGTTTAGTGCGTCGTTACATCCCTAGTTATATAAAAACTGACATTATTACGTTCATATTTTCTTACAGTGACTCGCTCTATGAAGTATTTCTACACTGCGTCTTCTGGAGTCCCAAACTTCCCAGAGTTTGTGGCTGTTGGATTGGTTGATGACGTTGAGATGGTTCACTATGACAGTAACACCAAGAGAGCAGAACCCAAACAGGACTGGATGAGCAGAGTCACAGAAGATGATCCTCAGTACTGGCAGAGATGAGCTTGCTGTGCGTCAACAGCAGGTCTTCAAAGCCAGTATTGAAAATAATAAGCAGTACTTCAACCAAAATGGAGGTTTGTTTATGTTTCACTTTCTACTAATAAAATGTTGTTTATATTTTCATCCTTTTATTTTAGTAAAAAACACACACACACACACACACACACACACACACACACACACACACAGATTAAACCGTTTGATTTTCGTGGCTGAAACACAGTCCAACTCAACAGAAACATTACTGAGACTGAGTTGACTGGATGCTGCTATACTACACTGATCCAGTGTTTCTGTCCATCCCATAATAAGCAGCAGAGACCATTACCACTTTATCTCCACTAGATTAGATCAGAATAAGTGGAGTGAAGCGGCCACAGTGAGCTGGTCCAGAAGAACTCTCCTGCAGGAAACCAGTTCATCCCAACAGTTTGACAAACACACAGCTGATAGAGGAACATTACTGCCTGGTTTCTTAAACTACGGAGCAGGGGGCCTGTAAACTGGACGCAGGCTGCACCTGCTGGGTCCTCATATGAGAGGAGGAGCAGGATGTTTTAATGAAGCTGCTGACAGGAGCGCACGCTGAATGTCTCCTTCACATCTCAGGTTTAAAAGGTTCAACAGCCCCACTCGACTGTACTGACCTCAGTCTGGACATCCCATAATATATATAGAAATATAGAAGAACTACAGATTAGATGAACTTTACTGGACCACAGTGTGTCTGTGTCTAATAAACATTTATAGTGCTGAAACAATCAGTCAGTTACTACATCTGGTGATTACAGAATATTGATCCATCATCAACAAGATCATTAGAATCAGATCATTATTTAAGTCTTTTATCAAGAAAAAAAGTCAAATATTTTGTAGTTTCAGTTTCTCAAATATGATAATGTTCTGCTTTTCTCTGTTTAATATCATTTAATATGAAATAGTGTTGTGTTGATCAGACAGAAGAAACTATTAGATTTCATAAACATTTATTTAAATGTATCAAAAATACTGTCCTTACATAATCAATAATGACAAAAAAATAATTATTAGTTTGAGTTATCAAATGTTAACAGATGACTGACTCACACTCTCTCTCTCTCTCTCTCTCTCTCTCTCTCTCAGGTGCCCACCTCATCCAGAGGATGTACGGCTGTGAGTGGGATGATGAGACTGGAGAGGTTAATGGTTTTATGCAGTGGGGTTATGATGGAGAAGACTTCATATCATTTGACCTTAAGACAGAGACGTGGATCGCTCCAATACAGCTTTGTATAAACACTACCTGACCCAGGAGTGTCCTGAGTGGGTGAAGAAGTATCTGAACTATGGGAGGAGCTCTCTGCTGAGAACAGGTAGAATCACATGACCTGATGGAGTTTAATGGATGCAACAATGTTAACATTTCTTCTTGTGTTTCTAACCAACAGTAACATCACAATAAATATTAAACAACAGAGACCCACTTTGTCTCAGTTTACACACATTTTCTCTCATGTTCTCACTTCTCTTCATCTCTCTGCCTTTCTCTCCTCTTTGTATTTATCACCACTCTTCTTAACTTTTTTCTCTCTCTTTCTTTCTGCTTTGTTTCTGTTTGTCTCAGTTTGCCTCTCTGTCTCTTTCTGTCTTTCTCACACTCCCTGTCCTCCCTTTTTAATCTATCTCACCTCCCTTTTTTACACTTCAGTGAGGTTTATTTGCATTTCATTAAAAAATGCATTTAAAATACATGACATTAAACAGGAATGAGAATATTAATCTCCAGTAAATAATAATAAAGTCTTTGTCTTCACTGTGCAGATCGTCCCTCAGTGTCTCTCCTCCAGAAGTCTCCCTCCTCTCCAGTCAGCTGCCACGCTACAGGTTTCTACCCTGACAGAGCCATGATGTTCTGGAGGAAAGATGGAGAGGAGCATCATGAGGACGTGGACGTCGGAGAGACCCTCCCCAACCACGATGGATCCTTCCAGATGAGTGTTGACCTGAACCTTTCATCAGTCCCAGCTGAAGACTGGAGGAGGTACGACTGTGTGTTTCAGCTCTCTGGTATGAAGGACGACATCGTCACCAAACTGGACATAGCAAAGATCAGGACCAACAGAGGTAAGACTGGAATCAGACATGAGGAAGGAAACACAAATTTAGTTTACTCTAACAGTCCTGTACTTCATATTTGTATATGTGTTGTATGGGAAGTTTTGTTTCCTTAAATGGTTTTGTTGTAAATTTAATCTAGTTAAATAGGGTGTGGCAGAGATATGATGATATAAACCTTGAGATAACAGATATTTGTCAGCCAGTAGAGTTTTTTTTTACTATTTCTAGTGAGAAAGTCATCCTTTGGTTCTCTGGTTGGATCAGATCACCGGGGTCAACACTGCAAATCAGTCAGCAACATCAGTCAGTCAGCAACATCAGTCAGTCAGCAACATCAGTCAGTCAGCAACATCAGTCAGCAGCATCAGTCAGTCAGCAACATCAGTCAGCAACATCAGTCAGCATCATCAGTCAGTCAGCATCATCAGTCAGTCAGCAACATCAGTCAGCAACATCAGTCAGCAACATCAGTCAGTCAGCAACATCAGTCAGTCAGTCAGCATCATCAGTCAGTCAGCAACATCAGTCAGTCAGCAACATCAGTCAGTCAGCAACATCAGTCAGTCAGCAACATCCAGAAACATGCACAGATTGTGCGAAATGTCCCGGAGGTGTAAATGTTCTCTAGCTGTCTTCCTCCTGGTGATACATTGGACTGCACACACAGCTGAGATTCTAAAAGGGTTGTGTGATGTTTTCAGCTTCACAGCTCACTGAAATATTCTTGTAAATATCTTGTAATATGTGCTAGTATTTTGGGACGAGGGAAGTTTTCTCTCTTAGTTTTGTAAAGCAAAAAGCGATGAATGTTGAATGAAGTTGCCTTGCTATTTCTTTCATTTTATATTGGTGTTTTGCTTTTAAATAAAGTGCCCAATACTCCAAATGTCTGTCTCTTTTTGTGAACATCTGTGACTGTAGCTATAATTATATGAATATTGCCTGAGTATCCACTAGTGTCACAGAGACTAAATGAATGTTGGTCTGACCTAAACTAAAGAGCCAGAAGAACAAAATAATTCTTTACAAATAACTATAGGACGAATTAGACTTTTCACATGACAAGAAAACACATGGGATAACTTTGTTTGTTTCAGGCCTCTTTTGTAAAACATTTTTGCTTTCTCTCTCATATCTCCTTTCTCTAATAATACGTTAAAATTTTGTGTTTCTCATAGGAGGTATATAATCTTGTTTATGAAAAATAGAGCAAAAAAAATGTTTAAAACTACTGATTCCTAATAGTTGTGTTTTTATTTGATTGTGTATAAGACCACTCTCTCAGCTATGATTCAGGCTGCACATGTGGTGCTTCCCCTGTAGAAACCATAGACTGTAAATATTATATATTATTATTATATTCATATTTACAATCTTTGGTTGAAACCTGTTGCACTGAAATCCGCCCAGCAACTGATGACATTACAACGGACAGGAAATTCTCCAGTTCTGTGGCTCCTTCAAATCAACTCTATTTTTCTAAATATATGTAATGTGCTGTAGGTTATACATACAGTAAAGAATACCCCAAATACATGCTATATATCATTAATATAGCCCTGATAAAATGGTGCCAAAAATAAACAGAAAAATAAATGTAGTCATATATTTAACTTCTAGCATCCTGTGAGCTTCACAGAGAAAACAAACATCCTCACACACCTGTAAAGATGAAATGGATTGACCTTTTTTCATGAAGCCCAAAAATACCTCAATAGACCATTTTCACAGCAGACATGTTGACATGTCATAGTAGGAAAAGCACAGGTGTATTCAAAACCATTAATGATGGCTGCATTCCACTTAGGAGAGGCCCTGGTATTGTGCATGCTGACTCACTGAAATAGCTCACTGGGACACGATTGAGCCATCGTTAAGGTTATCAATCTCAGCTGTGCTTTTCCTACTATGACAAGTCAAAATGTCTGCTGTGAAAAAGGTCCATTGGCAAAACGTGTGGCTGAGTTCTGCAAGGAAACAGTTGACATTACTCTAGCTTACCAATATTATACTTTAAACAATACATTATATAATAAACCAAACTTAAGAATACACATACAGTACATGTGTAAAAAAATAAATACACAGAACCTTCAGTATTAAGATGAATGTATTTGTGAGATACTGTAACAACAGTTATCAGTAATATGATAGCTTTAGAAATCTCACCAAACAGGTTTAGTTGTTGATATGGAAAGGTTTGGTACATCCAGTATGTTTGTGGTGACATTTCACCAGACACTCTGATATTAAAAACAAGTTCTGTAATGTTCAGACGATGCATCTGAAATGTTTCTGCCACAGCCTGATACAGAAACCAAATAAATTTACTACTTTGAAAGTGGGATGACAAGATCATACTGAAGAACTATGTTGTTGACAGTATACAAGGACAGAGACATGAAGAACTGGAATATTATATTTTACACATCACCCACGAGTCATGTATCATCATCATCAAAAAAATATTTATTTGCGTATTCAGTGATATACTGAATTACTCCCATGAGTTTTGTACGTGACACTTTATTTCATAAAGCAACATAATGTCAGTCAGGTCAATCATTAGAGGACAGGGCAGTGAGTTGAACAACAGTCTTTATTTGGAGCTGTCTTGTATATGTAAGATTATTTTAACAGGATGTCTGGCTAACAAAAACCACCACTGAACCATGTAAGTATCCACATACACAGTACCTGCATTACATAATATAAAGAACAATAACTAAACAAACAGTCCTAAAAATGTAATGACTCTTTGATCTTGCAAAGTTTAGCTTCATGTGTAGCTAAAGAAATGGTTTTACGTAGCATTTCATGGTCTGGCATTTCATCGATCCAAAATCAGAAATGGTCCACATACTCCCCTACACACTCTGCTGTAAGATAAAGTTGGGTCTTTCATTTCCAAAATCAAATATTTCAATATATTTTTGAGAAAATATATTGAAATCATTGCCAAAAGAAGGTTGCATTATTTTGGAAAGGGACGCATCAGTAGACGGTATTCAGAGGGCTGAGGTTGATCTGGGTTTAGGGGTCAAACTTAGAACATTCCCTTCCTGTAGCGGTGGATCAACTCTGATACGTCTTCCTTACACACCTTTATCCAGCCATCCTCCTGCATGTGGTACACTAGAGACACACACACAGACACACACACACACACACAGATGAGCACACATACACACATTATAACTACAAATGTACACAGACAAATATGTCATTTTACCCTTTTCAAGTGCTCACAGACCACAGCTTTATATATTTAAGGACCATAACATTCTGTTTTTGCTTAATTAAAAAAAGAGACGGGGAAGGACATGCAATATAGCTCCCCGGCCAAACATGAACTGGGTTGCAGTTTTAGTTCATAGGTAGGCTCAATACTTTGACATAATGTTGTTTTTATTTGGCAGTGTTCGTTCATTTCATTTCTCGTTAGTTTTGTGCAGATGACCCTTGTAACAGAGATGAAGTGTGTGGTTTAGGATTGTAGGAGAGCCCTTATTTGTGTGTTGTTTTGTGTCGTTTGGATTATTTATTTTGTATTATCATATCAAAACTATTAATGTTTTTTATGTCTTCCATGTTTTCGTGTCTGAGGGCCCTCTGGAGAACTACATGATGCATCTCAAGGAGTTTATCCTCAATTATATATAAATATAAATATATAAATAAACATACTAAACCGTTGAGGATGATAGGAATGTCATTAGTTTTAAAGGTTTGACGATAGTGATAGATTACAAGTCAGATGATCACCGAAGTGATTACACATCCTCCTAAGGGGGACATACTGTAAATGTGTGAACCAAATTTCATGCTAATCCATCCAAAAGTTGTTAAGATATTTCAACAAAATGTAAACCTCATGGTGGAACTATAGGGAAACTCAGAGGATCAGTAAAACCAGTAGGATTCATCCTATAGGAAAAACTTCATGGTAAACACCAACCTAGTATAGTTGTTTAGATTTCAATCTGGACCAAATAGGACAGACTGACTCACTTTATACTTTACCCACAACCATATCACTAGTGTGGCCAAAAAGAATGTCTTAAATAGAGACACAAAATAGACTTAAATACAAAATCTAAAAGAAAACATTCCAGAGTGTACTCACTGTTGACCACGCCTCCAGAATAGGCATCCCTGTGTGTGGCGTGAGTGATGCCCCGACGGCCCAGTTCATACGCCTCCTCAACCGTCATGTCTTCCCGGTAACCGCTGTCCATCACACCGTAGGCGAAACTGCTGCCACAGCCGGTAGAGAACATTTGGCCAGAGAGACGCGTCGCATTATCATCCACATAGTACAGACCGGGGCCCTGGGGAGCACACAGTCATTATATGGTCCTCGTATATGGGAAAGTTTTACATTTAAATTTTTTCATTTACAACTTTTATTTATGGGCCACGGTTTCTGATAAGAATACAGCAGTACTTCCACATAGTGATGTGTCAATAATACCAGTACTAGTCTTTGTGGGTGTTAAATATCAAGTTTCCACCTGACCTGCCTCATTCATGGACTGTCAATCACCACTGAAACCACGCCCCTTTCCAAACATACATATATATATATATATATATATATATATATATAACTACACCCTTCAGGCCTGTGACACTCATTTTCCCTCCAAACAAAGCAGGCAGAACAAAGAGAGGAGTGATGTGAAACGACTTTTTCGTTGTGTAACACTTATATTTGGTCACGTTGAATGTTTTGTCTGAAAGTTTGATGTATTTTGTTTGGTTTATGTTAGATTGCAGAGTGAAATCCTGTTTAAAGTTAAGAGAAACACCAAGTACAGATTGTGGAAGCAGTGCAGACTGTGGATATTGTTACTGAAGTCAAGCTGAATCCAACCTAATTTGTTATGATTGATTGTTCAAGGCTATTTAGATATGTGAGATTTTCTTGATATACTTATTTGTTTAGACAAAATCATCCATCCATCCATCCACCATCTATTATTCACCTGCAACCAGTGTAAACCTTTTCCCTACATTTACAACAATAAAACCTTGGAACGACACTGGATCCTGAGTTTAAATGTGCACACCACATCAGATGTTCAGTGAACCAACACCATCAGCACTTAAGAGTTTTTTCAGTAGGTAATGTTTTTAGATTTAATGAGCTGCTTCATCAGTGATAAGATAAGATAGACTTTATTAATCCCACACTGGGGAAATTCCAGTGATGTCTGCAGGGTACGCTTGTATCTTCTAATTTTTTTTCAGGATTGTATACTTGACTCTTAAAGAAATTATACTTAAATGTAATCATTTTGAGATGGCCAACTGGTGGTTTCAGAACCATATGGTACCTTTTATGTGTCATATTGACATTTAGTCCATATTTAAATATGTTTTTGATTTGATATACTGTAAACAATGCAAACATTCCCTCTCTGTTTGAATCACTCTTTGTTAATTGCTTTTGTTGTAAATGTTTGTTATCTAAATGGTGTCTATGTTTTAGTTTTTACTGACGAAAGCCACGTGAATATATAATGTAAATTATCGTCATCGAGCGTCATTAATGGTAATTAGAAATAACGATAACACACTTGTCGTGGTTGTGGTTTTCTTTTGTAGTTTTATTGTGTTAATGTATTCCCTGTTTCCTTGTTGTTTCCTGTCTCGTGTGTTTCTGTATTATCTATGTTTTACCATGTGTGTATGTTTTATGCTTATGTTTCCTGTTTTACTTTGTAGTGTGTTTCTTTACTTCCTGCCTTGTGTGATTTCCCGCCTCTGTGATTGCCTGCCCCGCCCTGATGTTGTCCACCTGTTCATCAGCCCTTCACCTGTCTCTCGTTACTACCCTCGTTACGTTGTGTATTTAGTCTCTGTGCGCGCTTGTCAGACCGTTGTCTTCTCTCCCTGTTCATTCCCTGCGTTTGCGCCTTCCTGGTTGTTGTGGCCTTCTGTTTATCTAATGGATTTTGTTTTTGGTCTTTGTTTTGCCTGCCTGCCTGCCCTTAGGACACCTTCAGTTTGTAAGCCTTTTTTGTTTAGTAAAATCTTTTACTCTGCCTGCTGCCTCCTCGTCACTACTCTGCATTTTTTGAGTCCAAGCCTCACAAACCCTGACAACACCAGCATCACTTTTTTATAATACAGCCATATTACAGTAACAGGAAAAATAAAACCTCCAAATTACATAAACATCCAGCCCCCACCTCTACACTCCCCTGGCTTGTACTGAAAACCACAACATGGTAATGTTTTCAGTAGGACTCCCACACACATACACATACACATCCACAACCACACACACAGCTCACCTCTTTGTCCCATCCACAGATCATGCTTCCCATGGAGAGGCCCATGCCTCTGTAACCCAGCATCATGTTACACAGCAGCTTGGAGGCTGCAGCCACAGAGATCCTCTGGTTGTTCCTCAGCCTGTACAGCCTGGATGAAATATTAAAACAAAGTACCAATACATTCATAAGCAAAACACTTGACAAATCAGTCAGTCCTGCAGGTGGTCCAGGTTGGTCTGAACTTGGGCTGCAAACACTGAAAATAGATACTCATGATACTCCTACTTTTATGCATGTTTTTCATTTAAAAAAAACATTTGTGATAAAATGACAAATGTCCTGTAAACCTGAATTAGCCTTATTGTAATTAAGTAATTAAGTTTTATAATACTGACTGCAACATGTATGTTTTCATATGAACTCCACGTAGGAGTGGTCCCAGTTAGCCCAGGCGGGATTCAAACCCCGGACCAAAAGCTACCTCCATCCTGGGAAGTCACAATCCTAACCCCTGAACCTCTTTGTGTCACCCAAAAAGAATAAACTGAAGGACAAAAGGGATTGGCCGACAATAGGACAAATATTCAAAACACTGAATAACAGACCTGCATTCTTTAGCCAGGAGTCTCTCCCAGTACTGGCAGTCTGCAGCGCTGCCCGACATGGTGCCCAGCAGGTACGGGTTGATCTCTATGACCTTGTTGACATCGTTGGATGCTGCAGAGCCGTGACACATTTGGGAGAAGGAGACATTCAGTGACCAAGATTATAGTTTGACGCATGTCAACACTATGAAGTAGAAACTTGGTTACACTTGTTGCCTTATTTACATTTTTTCTGACCATTTAGTTCACGGTCCCTAAATTTTACATTTCAAAGCTCCCCACCCCCTTGAGACCTCTGTTCCTAAAGTTGATGGAAGTTTTTATATATATATATATATATATATATATATATATATATATATATTATTATATATGATGGTTAGTCAATATGACTGACTGGGTCATATCACTCTATAGCGCCTCTTTACAGAAGCTAATAGTCTGTCAGAATAAACTTTTCCCACATTTTGCCCAATATTCTGTTTAGTTCCATCTTTTCTGATATTTTCCAGGTCAAATAACATTTTCTCCATACTTTTCTAGGCATGCGCATTTACCTAAATAACGGCCAGCTGAGGCTCTGGAGTCCACAGCCACGATGACTCCGTGTCTGAACTTGAAGGCCAGGGTGGTCGTACCGTGGTTCAGGTCTATGGACACACCTCCTTCACGGTTGCAGGATTTGAGAAACCCGGAAGGCTAAAAGAAATCAAAGAAGGGATCTCAGTGGGACGCAAGATGCGTAATAGCCATGGTAATAGCACTGTGTGTGTGTGTGTGTGTGTGTGTGTGTGTGTGTGTGTGTGTGTGTGTGTGTGTGTGTGTGTGTGTGTGTGTGTGTGTGTGTGCGTGCGTGTGCGCGAGCGCGCGTGTTTGCGTGAGAACACAAGAGTGAAATATCTATCACATTCTAATATCCTTTGACAATAACTCGGGATAGTTAAGATAAATACATGATATAAAGTTTCATAAGACGCAAACCTGCACCACACACTGAGAACCACAGACGCGTAAAATAACTTGAACCACCGCGTCTGACGCGTCATGCTTGTGGCAGGTATACCGGATAAGATTCAGTGCAATTGCTTACCAAAATTTGGTGAAATAATACTCACGTCTACACCCAGAGGAACAGCAAATTCTTGAGTTTTGGTCCCAAAACTGTAGTGGTTGGTTCGGTCGAAGAGATGCGTCTGTCCTGCTGGAAGAATCTGCCCCCGGAGTTCAGAATAAGGCTTAAAGCCAGTTACTTGTAAAAGAGCCATTATGTATAAAAGTGTACTGACTATATTCTAAATATATTCTATACTTTAGGGTTAAAGTTTCCAAAATGACGAAGGCGACTAACAAAGCGTCAAGGATAATTTCCTTGTACGTGACGCGAAGAATTCGAAAGTGAAAGGGTTTCAATTAAAAACTAGTTCATTGTCCTGCCCTCTGAAAAAAAATAACATTCAAAATAAGTCAGCAACACAAAATGTGTGCGCAACTATTATTCAATATATTTGGCCAATCCTGGCTGTTTTTCGTAACTTAAAAAGGTCATTGATCAAAATAAAAAATAACCAAGACTCCGTAAATAAAAAAAAAGATGGCTCAAAACCCGCATAAACCAATAGGAGAGCACTATATTTGTCTCGTCATCAGTTTCTAAGCGGAAAAGCATCACTCAGGTTTGGGAAAGCCAGCAGAGGTTTGCATAGTTCATCATTATAGAAATACACAATCTAATGCAGTCCAGTTAACGACATGTTATGACATATAAATTAACATAATATGCAGCCGCTTATAAGTCTTTCTGTTTATTGGTTTATCATCAGCTGTTTGGGGCCATCACATATTTCAGTTAGTAAATAATTAGACTACAAAACATGAAAATAAATTAAGCAACAGGAGTCAAATAGAATTTAATTCAATGAGCTTCCTTTATTTTTTTATTCCATATTGTAAAAAACATGTTACAGTCTTTATGGCCTAGCAGTGTCTCTGCTTACTGTAGTAACCTGTTAAGTATTTCTAAACTACTTCACATCAGAGTGAAGCATAGCAGCAGAGTAGAAACCATGATTACAATGTTAATCACATGTCTGAGATGTTTCACTACTTATATATAAAAAACTAGTGACTGAAAATGTAATCAAATTAAAGACGTTTTCATTTTGCTGCTAATTGTTGTGGTGTTACATGGTGTGATTCTGCCTCAGGCTGTATCCATCCGCTGCATGGACTCCTGCACAACCTCCAGCTTTAAGCGGACTACTTTCTCTGTCAGAACCGGTGTTGTGCCTGGACGGTATTTGTATTTAGTTTTCCTAGGAGAGAGGGAGAGATAGATAGATAGATTTGACAAATGTGGAGTTAACCCATGTTTGACACTGAATCAGAAAACCTAGGCACTATAAATATACTGTCGTGTCTTTACATGGCTGAAGCTTGATCAATTACAGTTTGGTTTCATAGACATATGTATATATTAATGGAGGTTTCAATCTTGACATTCAATTGTGTTTAAAGTGGTTACTTGTTTAAGAATTAAAAAGCTTAAGGGTTAGGTCACAATTCAGCACATACAAAGTTAATGCATAGGCCCACTGCCAGGGACAGACTAAAGATATTCACTACTCACTGAGAAGGACATTTGATTTGCAGACATGTTTTGACAAAATGTCTTCTTTTAAGAATCTGTCCAGAGAGCAGATCTTAAATAAAGTCCTACTCATGCTGGCCTACCTGTTGTCTTTGTACTCTGACACCTGGTAGGGTCTAATGTAATCCACTCCTTGTCTGGTGATGACGCAGATGTCGATGTTGTTGCCTGAGCCGAGGTCACTCATGATGCCCGCGTGGATGGCAAGACGCACCAGCTCCTTCGCCTCCTCCAGCTGAGACAGTTAAGAGGAATCAGGGAAATGAAGGAGACAGGGACAAACAGCGACATACAGAACATGAAGGAGAAGGGGCACTCATCGTTTTTAATTCCATTGTTCCCAATGCCTACACAATCTTTCAGTTTTTTTTATTTGGTAATAGATCCAATTCAAATGGAGGAGAACAAATTATTTTTTTTAAACATTTTCTCAACTGTTTACATAATCTAGAAGCTTATTTGGCCAACAGCCCTGCCACATTCATTCAATTAAAGATGCCCAAAAGTACCTGGAATAATTTTTTGAATATGTCTAAATGGTCACGACTAATGTTCATAATCGCGATATGTTACAACAGCTGTCCAGGTGGCGTACCTCCATGTCGGGTTTGAACCCATCCTCTAGAATCCCGAGAGCAGCCAGATCACCAGATCCTGCATGGACACAAAGTGAAGTCAGACAAAACACACTGGATGTAGTCTGAGTGAATAAAATGCATAACAGCAGCTAATTAAAATGTATAACTTACCGTATACTGGTAAAATGTAGAATAATAAAGTCATAACCTCTTTCATATAACACAGAACGTGTTTTGATATGATCTGGCATTGATAGTTCATCTATATAAATATTTCAAACAGTCTTTTTTTTTTTTAAACACATTTTATGTATTTTATACACAAAATAACACATTTCAACATTACGAACGAGGCTCAGGTGGTAATAGCCAACATGATGCATCACAGAAACTTCAATAACAAAGAATCTAAAAACGGATGTCACAGTAACAGTGCTGCCAACACTTATAGAATAGAGTTAGGTCACATACCCATTGAAAGGTAAGGCACCTTATTCACACTCCCATAAGGCCCCACAGTGTACAGGTGGTTCCCAGTGCAATCTACTCCTCCCAGTATAAGATTGGCACCAATTTGGCCATGATACCTGAGGGGGTGCAAAGATCAAAACAGGGGAAGCCTGATTAACACTACAGTTATTTTAATGGACTGTGAGTTACATGTTTCATTAATTCACACACCTCTAGATATAGGTACATGTGCGTGTGCAACACAAACCTGTACAACATATCCTGTAGTATGCTGACGGCCATGACGACACGAGGGTTCCTCCCGCTGTTCAGAGAGAAGATGGTCAGGTTGGAGGAGAGAAGATCTGTGGTCTTCTCTGTATCTGCTGCTGTACCTGCTCCACAACAACTACGGAGAGAAAAAATCAAAAAATTAATTTGTAAGTCAGAGAGGGAAAGATTAATGAGAAGAGAAGGAGAGAAAAGTTAAATGATGGTTTCTTTCTTGAGCCACTATTTCCCTTCAACAAGAAATCCAGCATACAAAGGACAGATCGACGAATTTCTTCTTACACAGCAGCCTCAACAGCCCAGAATGCAATACAACCACAACTTGCAACTTGGGCAATCTGTCATCGGCAACATGTTACTTTGTTTAAGTCTCTCTTCAGTAGATTTTGAACATAAAGTCACTACAGGACTGTTTACTTTCCAGCCATAACTGTTCTTATGTGGCAAACCTTAATACTTAATACAACATCACTGTAGGGCATTCTGGGATATGTAGGTAAAGGAGGCAGTTTATGGTGAAATGTGCAGTGCACCAAAAAAGAAAATTGCACTTAATTGCAAAACAACTGGAATTGCATTGGACATCATAGACTGATTATGATGAGAGTATTTTAAAGCTACATTTCTCCGCTCATTAGACTTACTATATATTTGGAGCGATGTAATGGATCTTTGCGCACATCTTGTCTGCCACCACTTCACTGGAGGTAGCTCTTGTGTCTGCTCCCAGCACCACCCCCATCCTGCACACACAGACACACACACACACACACACACACACACACAGACACACACACACACACACACACACACACACACACACACACACACACACACACACACACACACACACAGACACACACACACACACACACACACACACACACACACACACACGCACACAGATTAGTGGGATATTAGTTTATTGCGCACATTTTATACAGCTACCCTTTGGTTGCCGTTGGGCAAAGCATTAAAATCGCAGTTGCTCTAGTGTGAAAATGTGTGGAATGGACTGTGCAATGCATTGCATTTGTTGTTATCAAAGTTATGCATTGTGACAATGCAGGTGTGAACAGGGACTTTATAAAAACGTTCCCTGTTGTGTTCAGTGATGCACTGATGGAAGGTAAATGAAAAAAATGTAAAGAATCTAATTTATAGTTCATGGACTAAAGTAACTGTTTTGGTTCATTAATGTTTTAACAGTGCGGTTTAAACAGCTTTATACTCACCTTGAACACCACTCCTGCTATGGTGGTGCCTGTTTTCATAGGTTTAGGTGTCTGTCCTCCATCAAAAAGACCCTCTAATGCAGCATTTCTACAGAGATGGAGAGAGAGAGGGAGGAGGGGGGTAACAGGGGGTCAACTGATGAATATATGTTATAGACATAATAGAGAACACATCATCGCTATATTGTCTCACTGATCAAAGTGTTAAACAACCAGGAAAAAGTTACTTTCGCTTTTTGATCGCGGTGAAAGCTTAGTGTAACCAACAATTTGATTGATTTTTTTTTCATTATTGATACAGTCTGCTGTTGAGAAAACATACAAAGAAGCTCATACCTTGACGTGTTGTCGAAATTAAACCCAGCTGCAGGAGTTTCGAGGACATTTGATAGCGCCATACTGGGTCTGACTGCGGCTTCTCTGCGCGTCTCAATGCGCCTGAGGTCGCTGTTCTGAGCGTCGCCTCTCCTTCTTCTCTTTCGGTTTTGGAGTGAAAATGGAGAAACGCTGCATGGACTCACAAGTCAAAGGAGTCAGCACAGGGGTGAGTAAATCCGCACCGGTTCACTTATATTTATCTACTGAAGCAGCACCAAAGATATTAAGCGAAAACTGATCGATAACTGATTTCGCGGATGAACAGGTGATGATGTACGTGAATAGTAACCAGACACAAAGTGAAAAAGACATCGACTGGACATTTCGTGTGTTTTATTATCAGTAGGCCTATATTGGTTACATGTTAGCTCTGAAGTTTAATTTTTACATTTCTATAAAAGTATCGACTGGCTACACTTTCATTTTCAGTTAATATCCTCTTAAAAACAATTCCTTCTCAGAACTCTAAATCCCAGAATTCATAGCTTCGTTCAGTCTGCTGAATGGACACGAAGCCATAAGCAATAATACATGTCTGTGATGCTGTATAACTTAGTGTTGTACTTTTTTTGGCTTAATACATCTACACACCAACAACCACACTCTGTTGTCTCCTCCTCCCGCAGACCACCATCCTGGCTGCTACTTTTGATGGAGGGGTCGTGATTGGGTCAGATTCCAGGGCTTCCATTGGAGGGTGAGGGTGTTGTGACATTACACTGAAGTTGCCTTGTTGTTGAACACGTTAATAAAGAACAGGGACTGCTTTATAACATTCATGATAATCTACAAATTCAAGTTGATACACAGGAACAAAACTCTGAAATAGGTTGATGTGTTGAACAATGTATTATACGGATAGGCTATACTTTTCACTTCTACTACACAATTCAGAGGAACTATTGTACTTTTTTCATTTTTTTGACAGCTAGTTACTTTACAAATTAGGATTTTGCATAAATGCATTAACATACAGTAAGCTTATAAATATAACGAATAAAGGTGTATAAACTGTAATGTAAAAACTACCTAACGGTATATAAAGCAATTAAAATGAACTCCAGCTCAACTTACATCAGTAAAATGCTGCTTACACATTGATGCGACAGGAATAATAATCCAATTATAAACTACATCAAATATAACAGTTATAGGGGACATTTGTCTTCATTAAGTACTTTTACGTTTGAAACACTGAGCACATTTTGGAAACAAGGACATTTAAAAGTGTACATTCAGAAATCTTAACCTGAATGAGAGGGTATTATTTGGCTGAATGGTGAATAGTCCGTAACTACATTATTGGTTTGGAAGCATGTGCAGGACCTTAATATATTATGATGAGTTTATTGTCTTAATGATCGCACTTCTAGTCAGAGCCGGTCAGAGCTGCAATTATGTATGTAGGTTATCTGAAAAGTCTCTCTGCACTATGGCTATGTTCATCCTCTCTTTGTCTCTCTTTTCAGGGAATATGTATCATCTAAGACAATCAACAAGGTGATTCAGGTTCATGACCGGATCTTCAGCTGCATGGCTGGCTCACTCGCAGATGCTCAGGCCGTCACCAAGGCTGCAAAGTTCCACCTGTCCTTCCACAGGTGCCAAACACTCACATTAATACATTGGCACATATTAGCACGCACACACACACACACGCACGCACGCATGCACGCACACACACACACACACACACACACACAGAAATATTCATCTAATTTTTACATCACATTGAAATAAGGTTTTATTAATCCCACTGGTTATCAGCCATTCTCTTCATGACTCCCAGGTGAAGACAGTTATACATACACAGTTGTGTGCATGCAAACTAACACATACCCTGCATGCTTTAACAGTCTCAGACACACACACACACACACACACACACACACACACACACAAACACATACTAGATTTAAAGTCTATTTTACTTTTAACAGCACAAACTTAAAAAGGTGATCTTTCTCGATTTCCTCCTAATCCATAGTGTCCAGATGGAGACCCCTCCACTGGTGATAGCAGCAGCCTCGGTGCTAAAAGAACTGTGTTACAAAAACAAAGACGAGCTGCAGGCCGGCTTCATCACAGCAGGTTGGGACAGGAAGAAAGGACCACAGGTAGGTAGTGGTTGTGAAGACAGTCCAACATTCTCCACCTTTCAGCATATAGCTGCATTACTGATAATCTCCATCCTTCTCCAGGTGTACGTCGTGTCTCTGGGCGGGATGTTAATCAGTCAGCCAGTTACCATCGGTGGCTCAGGCAGCACTTACATCTACGGTTATGTCGGCGCCAAATACAAACCCAACATGAGCAAAGAGGAATGCCTACAGTTTGCAACTAATGGTACTGTTGTATTATTTTACTTACGTAGTCTACCCAAACCACATAAGTTTGTACCTGTTTTGTCAGGAAGTTTATATCCGGATTTGAGAAAGTGTTTTGGGGGAAATTGGTTTGTGATTCTCCCAAACGTAATGATTATGTACAGGAATGTAGCAGAAAATGAGAAAAGATTTGCACAATGATATGCCGCTTACGGTCTTCAGCAGCATACAGAGATTTCTCAGTTGTAAACTGAAATGAGAGGTTGGATTTATTTTCCGTGAGAAGAGTTTAGACTTTAATCAGAAGAGGAGGTTATTCAGTATTCAAAGATCTGCAGTGTTGTATATTGTCTACACCTTTTTTATTACAAGAAAGCTTTGGTTTGCAATATAACATTGTTGTTGACTCAGTAGTTGTAGTTGTATAAATGTTACAAACTTAATGTCTGTGATTGTTCATCTCTTTCTTTTTGTTCCTATCTTCCTCCTCTCCTCTCCTCTGTCCCTGTGCTCACAGCTCTTGCTCTGGCCATGGGCAGAGACAACGTCAGCGGGGGCGTGGCTCACCTGGTGGTGGTCACAGAGACCGGGGTGGAGCATGTGGTTGTTCCTGGTGAGAAGCTGCCTAAGTTCCATGATGAGTGACCAATAAAATTGGGATTTTAAAAAAAAAGTAAATCTTTGAAATCCTTGAGCTACAATTTAATCACTAATTTGTTTTGTATAGGACTGGGGTGTTACAGAATATACAAACACACACCTAAAGGACAAGTCAGACACATGAAAAATAAGTTAGTTGCCTGCTAATGGGAAACTAATGGGAAATAGTTGTGTAAAAACTTTTGCGTCTTAGATGCAGAAAATCTATACCAAACTACAAAATTATATTACAGTTCTTAATAGATAAATATTGCCATTATAATTAAGATTCACTCTGCCTTTTTCTGGGTCCAAATGACGTTTTGTGTGTTTTTTTTAAATGTGTGAAAATATATAAAATTAAAAATTCCAAAACCTCATCTTTCTTCCTCTCTCTTTCTTTATTTGACCTCTGTGCTTCAAAATAAAGGGTTTTCATGACGTGTTCTGTAAATTACTGTTTTTGCCCCATCATCCTTGAAGGGTTTTAAAATGTAATAGTGCATGCTGTATACAGTCTATTTAGTGTCGTGACAATTGAATGACTTTGTTGTCCACGCAATTAAACAGAGTGGACAATCTAGCCTGACAAGGCTATAGACAATCCTCACTGATTTTGAAATGTGCGCACTTTTCATTGAAACGTTTGAAATAGCCTACTGGTGAAGAGCTGGTTGAAGAGGAGGGACAACGTAACTTTCAATTTCGATTTAATTCAGGAAAACATGGAGTCCGTCTGATGTGTGATCAAAGTCGTCGAAACAGTTTTAGATTTTTAAAGAAGAGTTTCGACAACGAGAAAACTTTATAAAATAAAACCGGGACTGCTCAGCTCGACTGAACTTTTCGGTTTCCGTCCCTGGCAGACAGATACGGCCATTGTTGTTACCGGAGTCTCAGCAGAGCATCAGCATGTTGGAAGAAACGGGGCCCGAGTGGTTGTCTGAGGAGGTGAAAACCGGAGTAAGTACAATTTGAAATGTTTGAGACAGTTGATGGTCTGTATGTGCGCAGTTCTGAAAACCTGTGGATTGGGCTAAGTTAAATACGGAATTGACAGGTGTGTGTGTGTGTGTGTGTGTGTGTGTGTGTGTGTGTCTGTGTGTGTGTGTGTGTGTGTGTGTGAGTGAGTGAGTGAGTGTGTATGCGTGCGTGCGTGGAATGGATTATAAATAGCCATTGTTTTTATCTGTGTTCGTAGACGACCATCATTGCCATAGAGTTTGATGGAGGGGTCGTGCTGGGGTCTGATTCTCGAGTGTCTGCAGGGTAAGTTCGTGCGTGCGTGTGTATTCATGCACTGCAGTGTCCACTTCTATCTGCATAGTTGACACCAGGGATTATTTAGGATTATATCCTCCCACCTCTTCATCTTTCCTTACATGCAGAATATCTTGCTTTTTTGGATTAGATTAGATGCATTTTTTATTGTCATTGCACAGATAAACGATTAAATTAAGTTAATCATCTTACCAGAAGGGTAGAGAAATAAGCCTAAATAGTGATAATATATAAATAAACTAAAATGAATATGCTAAGATGTAAATACACTAATATATATAAAGAATATAAAACCCACAATCGCACACGCTCTCCCTCTCCATTCCTCCATCCAGGTCCTCAGTGGTGAACAGGGTGATGAAAAAGCTGTCTCCCCTCCATGACAAGATCTACTGTGCTCTGTCGGGCTCTGCAGCAGACGCTCAGACCATCGCTGAGATGGTCAACTACCAGCTCGACGTCCACAGGTAAATACACACTCAAAGAAGAGCCCATACGATGAGCAAGGACTATTTTGCACAATTTATGCATTCATATAATTGCTCAGCTAATAGTGTCCCTTAATGATGTAAAGATGGTTCCTGAGAAATTCTGAATATAAAAACTCCACTGAGTGAAATGTTTTGGCTTTAAATGTTTAACATCCATCAACAAGTTTCAGCTACTGGCAGCTTAAATGTAAAGTTATCAATAATGTTATACATTATTGTTGTGCAAGTTTTTCTCTCTCTCTTTTTATGGGAGACACTGTATCCTGTTAGTGTTACAATATGTTTTTATGCCTCCGCGCCGGTGACCGACCGTGGCCGGAGGCATTATATTCTCAGTTGTCCATCCTCCGTCCCATTCTTGTAAACGCATTATCTCAGGAACCCCTGGAGAGAAATTCTTCAAATTTGGCACAAACGTACTGAACTCTTGGATGAACTGATTAGATTGTGTTGGTCGGAGGTCAAGGTCACTGTGACCTCACAAAATGCGTTTTTGACCATAACTTAAGATTTCCTACTCTTATTATGACAATATTTAACACAAAATGTCGAATAGGGTAAAATGATTAAGTGATGACATTTCACATAGCAAAGGTCAACTTCACTGTGACATCATAATGCAAAAATTATGTTCTGGCCATTATTCAACGCCATAACTCAGGAACAGAACGGGAGAATGATACTGAATTAAATCTTTGGTGCCACCTTGAAACTGCGGTGATTGTATAGAGGTTGCCAGGTTGAAGATCTGTGTGCAGCATCCACGTTTAGCCAAAAAAATACACCTTTTTTTTAAATTCCTTCAAAGTCTTCACGTCATATATTATATGAGTCTGGAAAGACATGGATGTAACGGCAACTTGATTGGTTGGCAAAGGCATACAAACACTAAGTGGTTTTCCTCTTTCAGTCTTGAGATAGACGAGGATCCCCAGGTTCGCTCAGCTGCCACTCTGGTGAGGAACATCTCGTACAAATACAAGGAGGAGCTGTCGGCGCATCTCATCGTGGCCGGCTGGGACAGGAAAGATAAAGGACAGGTCAGTACACATGTTATTGGCTGCAGACTGGAATGCAAATTAATGTTACAAGTAGGAGTATGCATGAGCACCCAAATCAAAAAGGGCAGGTGCTGAGCCAAACGTGAGAAGATCATGAAATAAACAAATAGCTTGCACACTGTAGGGCTCCAATATCCACTTATTTATTACACCAAGGTGATGTTTCGAGAACAACTGCTCCTAATCAGATTAAAGATGACAGTGCTGGCATCTTGAACGTCTCTTTTTTTTGGTTTATGTCATCTAAAAGATCATTCGAAAAATAATGTTTATAATGTCAAAATGAATGTCTTTAACTTCTGCTAAAGTGACCTTGATGTTGATAAAAGATTGTAGACGTGGTCGTGTTGCTGCTGGAGGCTTTGAATAAAAGAACTTCTCTAACAAACACACTTGATGTTATTGGTGTTCATACAGAATGAATGACATTATGGTCTGTTTGTCTGATCTGTCCCCGTGCCCTTTGACCTCTCCCAGGTGTTTGCAACCCTGAATGGTCTCCTGACAAGGCAACCTTTTGCAGTCGGTGGCTCTGGCAGCTCATATGTTTATGGGTTTGTTGATGCTGAATATCGTAAGGGCATGAACAAGGAGGAGTGCCAGCAGTTTGTTGTCAACAGTAAGTGTTTTTTTTGGTCAGACATATTGTGGGATGATGAAAGAGAAACCAGACCTTTGCTGACTCTTGTACTAGCTGCTGAATAGCTAACTATTCTATAATTGTATGTTCTATAAAGTATTTTTTTAGAACTTTCCTCACCTTTCTCAGCCCTTCTCTCGTTGTCTTTCTCTCTCTTGTAGCTCTCTCTTTGGCAATGAATCGTGATGGCTCCAGTGGCGGCGTGGCCTATATTGTCTCCATTGATGAACACGGCACAGAGGAGAAAGTCATTCTAGGGAATGACTTACCAACCTTCTTTGATCAGTGATACACATGTAGTTTATTTCATCCCTATTTTGCTAAGCCACTGTTGTGCAGGTTACAATTAGGTATTTGTTTTGCTCCCAATAGTCATTACTGCACATGCTTTTTGGTTCAGCTGTCAACTAATACAGCTTATAACCTAAAAATTAAGAATACTTTGACTAATAATTCTATTTACGAAAATGCATTGTTCTATTGTTCTAAGTGTAATATTAGGTAGCCTTGGTGTGTGTGTATACTGTAATTTAAAAGCTGCTCACTCCCTCAGATCATCAGATAAAGCTGATTACGTTTGTGGCTCATCATTAGGGACTTTGAAATATAACAAAGAAGAAGGTTATCTCACCAGAAGGATGACAGAAAACATTTTGTTAGCTCTGTCCCTTCACCAAGTTCAGGACAGCTCTACAGAGGTAGATGTGGAAATTGCCCCTGTGTCTGTCAAATGGTCTCTAGCCATCAGGTCACTTCCTTCTCTTAAACTTGATGCAAGACTCATTTTTCAGTCCATACGGCTTCAGTTTCTGTTTTAATGGTCCTGAATGGCAAAGTAAATGAAAGTAAATGCACCTTCCTTTCACAAAACCTGGAGAACCCCCATAGACTGTATATTAACAGTCTATGATAACCCCTGACATTCCTTTATCCTTGCAGGTCCCACAGAAACACCCCCACACCTTCTCTAACAGCAGCAGCTGTTGTCTGTCAGGTATTCAGTCTGACAACATATCAGCAAAAAGTGAAAGTCAAATTTGTTGCACAACCAGAAGATTGTCACCCTTTTTTTTTTTTAGATTAAGTGTTTTTAGATTAAGATGCTTATTGATTTGTCACCTGCCTACAGGATTTGCCTGAACATAATTAAAAGCATGAATAAATTGACATACATTTTGAATATACACTAACATAGCATATCAAAACATGATTTAATGTCAATTGTGGGAAATTTAAATAAATTAAAGGCCATGTGTTGAAAGATTCACTTTTTGGTTTCTCACTTTACAATGAACTACGCTGTTTTTTATGAGAATGCTGACACCTGATGTTATAACTGCAGTTTTCATCCAGGTGGTTAGTTAGGAGGAAGAACAAGATGATGACGTTACAAATAATTCTTAAACTGAGGGATTCACATGTATAACCTCTCAGTTTAGGACTCCTGAATTGTCCTAATTCAAAGTTGTTCTGTGCGGTTCAGGGAAACCCCTGGTCCTGCCAGAAAACGAAACTGAAAGTGGATGAAAACTACAACACTGGTCTCGCTGCGACAGAGCAGGTCATACGAGGACGAGTGTTGCTGTGAAATGGCAGGCAATACAACTTCAGTAACCCGCAGAACAGTTGCTTTAATTTTAGCAGTTTGCGTCGACCTTTCCTTGTTTTACGCATCGGGATGTGTAGTGACGCACAGCGTGTTTGGACATCTTGCGCGTCTCTGGGTTTCTGCGGCTCTCCGGTGTTTGGCACTCACTGCTGTAACTCTGCTCATCCTCGGAGACCTCAGCCCGTTGCTGATTCGTGTTATAACGGCCCACAGTCTGCTGCCCGCGGTGTTTGAGACCGGAGCCAAAGCTCTCTACCATGAGGAGACACAATGTGGCATGTTGGCGGATATGCGCTGCTGGCTGATGTGTACCGGAGCGTCGCTGGCCGGTGCACTGTTTTGGGAAATCATCATCCCGGACACCGACGATGCGGCCGCCGGTAAAGAGAAGAAGCAGAAAGCCAGAGTGCTGTTTATGAGAGTCCTCTACCTGTACAAACCCGACTATCTGCTGCTGCTTGGAGGGCTTGTGTTCCTGACGCTGGCTGTTTTGTGTAAGTACAGCAGAGGATGATGATGATGATGATGATGATGATGATGATGATGAATTCAGTAGTAAATAGATGGTAAGGAAATGGAAGATTCATTATGGTCAATTATCAACAACACAATTGAAAGCACTGTCAAGTTCATTATTTGCATTTTTCTTTTTACATTTGAGTCTCAGTGTTAGAATACAAACTCCAGCTTTAAAATAGTTGCTTTACTTGTGTTTTGCTATTTAAGAAACATGTACATATTTTGCTTTTATTCATATCTCTATTTGTCTTTGTCTTTGTTCTGTTTATTTTAACTTTGTTCTATTTATTATTTTTGTATGCACACTGCTGAAGAGCTGCTAAACAGATTGCCATTGTACTCTACATGAGCACAACGACAATACAGATCTATCTATCTATCCATCTATCTATCTATCTATCTATCTATCTATCTATCTATCTATCTATCTATCTATCTAGCTAATCTTGGAAGAGTTGCTACTCTGCTCTTGGGATACACAGGACCACATTCACAATGATGACAACCATATGTTGATATTCATGGCTGATGTATTTTCATCTCTCTGTGTGTGTCTGATTATGTACCTGTGTGTGTGTGTGTGTGTGTGTGTGTGTGTGTGTGTGTGTGTGTGTCTCTTCTCAGGTGAAATGTTCATCCCGTTCTACACTGGGAGAGTCATTGACATCCTCAGCAGTCAGTACCAACCAAATGAATTCATATCTGCGCTCCTCTTCATGGGCCTGTACTCTCTGGGAAGGTATGGGGTAATGTTTTTACCTTCACATTCATCCTCCAGCATGTGTCTGTGGCTGACAGCTACTATCTAACTGACTCTCTCTTTGATTGATTTATCAGCTCTGTAAGTGCAGGCTGCAGAGGGGGTCTCCTACTTTGTGCCATCAGTGGCTACACATGCAGAGTGAAAGTCAAGCTGTTTGGGGCTTTGACCAAACAGGAAATTGGATTCTTTGAGACCACAAAGACAGGTAAGGCTCTTATTATATATCATGCAAATACACTGTATTCATAATGAAAAGGAAGGTCAGATTGGACAATATAGATCAAACTAAACAACAATACAGAACAAGACAATAGAAGATAAACTAAAAAAGGACAGATTATAGCAGGACATACGAGGATGTAACAGGACAAGACATACTGGACAGATGATCATTTCTATTCATTTTTTTGTGTAGGTGAAATCACTTCCAGGTTGTCTAAAGACACCACCTTGATGGGAAGAACAGTGGCTCTGAACGTCAATGTGCTGCTGAGGACATTCATCAAGACACTGGGCATGATCTCCCTGATGATGAATCTTTCATGGAAGCTCACATTCCTCGTATTAATGGAGACGCCTATCACTGGCCTCATTCAGAACATCTATGACACACACTACCAGGTAAAAGGCAGATTATATATTATTATATACAGTATATATGTTATCCATTACCAAGAAACTATTTTAGGCATTTTAACTGATTAAACAATTGTGATTTTGCATATAGATCCTTATGGCTTTCAAAAGTCAAATGGTGCTCAGATAGAGAAAACTATTATTTAAACAATTGTTGTGCCTATCTTCTGTGACTCTAATGCCAATAGTTTTTTTTAGATGTTTAATCAGATTAAAATGTTTTTTTTCCTGCCTAGGGTTGGGTACCGAAACCCGGTTCCACTATGGAACCGGTTCCTACACAACCGGTAGTATTCGGACCGGATCAGAACGCAAATTTCAGTTCCTCATTTCGGTTCCACTTAATGTGTAAACTGAAATATTTTCCCTCTGTCGCTCCGAAACGGACGTAACAATATCACACTTTCTTGTAGTATACCGTTAGCTAGGTACCGTGAATGTAGGCTACTTTTAAAATGCCATATTTTCCCTCTGGGCTCACCAAAACGGACGTAAAAGCATTCACTGCACGTGATCGCTAGTAAACATATTACACTTGCTCTGCTAGTCTATCGTTAGCTAGCTAGCTTTTAGTGCATTTAAAATGCCTAAAGCGAAGCAGTCAAAAGTGTGGCTGTATTTCACAGCCAAGGATTCCGACATCACAAAATGCAACAAATGTTTCAAAACGATTACGTGCAAAGGGGGAAGCTCGTCGAATTTATTGAAACTTGCGGCGACACACGGGATACATGTTAAAGCAGAAGGATGCACGCGTGTTCGACAGCTTACGGACATCAGCCCCTGGTCCCAGTGTGTTTAGTTAGCATACCAACTCAACATTTATTTTGTTGTTACTTGTTAATAGTGTAACTGTTATTTATTGTTAAATTATTGTAGTTTTGGGTTAGGTGACTTAGGTTTACTTATTATATATTTAAATACTTTAAAACGTTAATATATTGTTAAATTTAAATAATTTAAAAGAATCGGTTTACCAGTTCGGCATCGGAATCGTAAAAATCCAAACGATACCCAACCCTATTCCTACCCTCAATGTACAGGGCTCGGGTTTACCCTTATATAAAAAATTAGCTGAGGTAGTAAGATAGAAATATAAAAGAATTGTCCTTTTTATTCCTTCCTCAGCGGCTAACCCTGGCAGTGCAGGACTCAATGGCCCTGGCAAACGAAGTCGCGAATGAGGTATTGTCTGGTATTCATGTGGTCCGGAGCTTTAACACAGAGAAACATGAGGCCCGTCGCTATGATGACCGCTTGATGGACACACACAATATCAAGACCCGTCGGGACACTGTCAGGGCTGTTTACCTACTCGCACGAAGGGTGAGAAGTTTGTAATTTTTGGTAGATTTCTTTTTTTAAATAGCCTACATGGAGCCTATTGTTGATCATATCCAGGGGCGCAGTATAGGGGGGAAAAGTTAGGACAATTCCAAGGGCCCATGACTGACAGGGGCCCCAAAAAATAGGTAAAAACTAATATACAATTATTAAACCATCATCATTCGGTATATATATTTCAAATATAATAATGAAATTAATGATCTCTTTGTTTTTACTTGTTTTTGGCAGTACAAGTTAACTATCCCCATTGACCAAAAAGTAAACATCCATATTGACCAACCACCCCCCTATATCTGCATGAAATGGTTTGGTCCTGCCTTAGCGCACTCAGACTCAGTGACGTGTTTAGTTGCAGTCAGTAGATAGGCCAGAACTACAGTGACCACGATGTTACCAAGTAACGTTAAATCAAAATCTGGTTTTCAAAAAAGGAAAGAGAGAAAAGAGAGAGAGGAAAGACAAAGGAAAGGATGTCAAACTGTAACCCAGTTTTTCACCAAGAAAGGTGGGTAGCCTATAGTCTGTGAGTGGTATTAACCTGTTGGCTTAATGTCCATAGTGGAATAAGCTAGCTAGCTACAGACAAGTGTTAGCCTACATTTAATCACCATTTAATCAGTGCAGGGAAACGTTTAGCAAGATATTCATATTAAATCATTGTCCCTGCCCCTTTTAGCAGACTTAACAACAGATGAGTCAGCAGCACCCCAGTCTCCCCCTAACTGTGCCCCTCCCTGTCCCAGGGAAGAAGGTGAGCAACATTGTGGTCAATGACATGCCAGTTAGCATCATTGCAGGGAGTCTGTGGGGATTTCTCTGTCTCTCTTGCTCTTTTTACCATTACAAAAAAAGAAAATGAAATATTTATTAATGACAGAAATTCAAACACATTCATAACAATTCATTAATTAATCAATCTGTTTTGTAGCACTATAATAACCCTGGTGTGGAAATTCCATTTTACCTGTCCACTTTATTTTCTTGTTGGCATATATGTGCAGCTAAGTTAAAAAATTAGCTGTTTCATTGTTTTGAGAGGATGATGTTAATTTATTTTGATTGAAAAGTTAATATATATTTAAGTTTCTTTGTTTTTCTTTTTTAAATTTTTCATTAATAATTATAATAATAATTAATAATAATAATAATTTTGTTAAGAGAATTTTCCATTTTGTCAAATTTTACAATAAAAATACATTGAGACTGTAAAAGATGGCCTTCAGCACTTTTTTATGGTTGCTTTTAATCTTGCATTAAATAGTAAACTGCATACTAGTCTTGCATGCATGTACAAATCACCAGCAGTAAATATTGTGCTAGTACTAGTATTGAACTACAAGAAGCAAGACAGTTGCAAGCCTTTAATTAGAGTTATCTAAAGCTTTTGATGGGACAGTTAGGTCCTAGAGATGTGATGACAACAGCTGCGCAGAGGGGGCCCAAAATTCCTGGCAGCGCTCCTGATCATATCATTGTTTATAATCCCATTTAACAGTTTTTTTCCCCGGTGTGTGCATGTGTGTCTATAGATGACAGGGTTGGGCATGCAGGTATTTATGTTATACTACGGCAGGCTGTTCATCCGGAGTGGACAGATGACAACTGGCAATCTGGTTTCCTTCATCCTCTACCAATCAGACCTTGGAAACAACATCAGGGTATGCAACTGCTGGGTTTTAATAAGCACACACATACACTTTACTCATTGTTAAAAGATAATAGAAAGAAGAAAGAAATATTTTGAGATTGCTTTCAAAAGAAGAGTAAAGTATGGAGCTTTCATGTTCTCAGGAAGGATATCCCATTGACTCATAGCTTTTAAGCAAACAGACATACCGTGTCTGTCACACTTTTCTAAACACATGAGTGCTTGCAAAAATATTTCCATTTAACTTACTGCAACTCTGACTCTATAAATGAAAACGTGTTATTAAGTAATCAGTTTTATGACTGCCATCTTCCAGACACTCGCCTACATCTTTGGCGACATGCTGAACTCGGTAGGAGCTGCTGGGAAAGTGTTTGAGTACTTGGACCGAAAACCTCAGGTCAGCACGGAGGGAACACTCAAACCTGATCAGCTGACGGGACACGTCAGCTTCCGCCATCTCAATTTTGCCTATCCTGCGTCCCCAAACAAAACAGTGCTGCAGGTGAGGTCTGACCGGCAGGTTGACAAGAGTAATTCTCTGTTTGAATTTGGACATTTCATGAAACAAACTTTAACAGGTGTTCCCTCCCAAGTATCCTCCCAAGTATTTACAGCTACCTATAAACTATATATGTATTGTAACTATAGACACTCAATTTTCTGTGTTCATTGTTATCTTCTTGTTTCAGGACTTTTCTTTGGAGCTGAAGTCAGGTCAGATGACGGCACTGGTGGGTCCATCTGGAAAAGGAAAAAGCACCTGTGCGAGTCTGCTTGAGCGATTCTATGAGCAGCAGAGTGGAGAAATTCTATTGGACAATGAACCACTGAAATCCTATGACCACCGTTTCCTCCACAAGAAGGTAATTAATCGTTACTGCTTTTTCGGATGATGCACACCACTCTCTTCTTCCGCTCTCGTCTGTTATCTGTGTTTAAATTGTTTTTCAAATAGTCAAACAGTCCTACGGGGAGAAATCTATGTTGAAAGCAGCATAGATAACAATTTTAGACAATTTAGACCAGAATGTAGTTTAACCACGACCATTACTTATTGAGTAATGGGCCTGATGGTGATGATGGCCCTGACTTACTGGAAGAACTTACACTGTTAGAAAATCCATTGGAATCGGGGCTAATATACTGTGTTAATATGAAGGAATTTTCTGTAATGATTTTTCACAGGTGTTTTTCCATATTTAGATTTTTTTGTTTTAACAGAAATGTCCGTTAAAGGTACAGAGCATATACTGTAAGTTTACAGAAGTTTTTTGGATTAACAGGAATGTCCGTAAACTTAACAGAAAAGGTACTGGTAATTTTTTGCCAGGAAATTATCGGTTTTTCTACGGATGTTTTTCTTACAGTATGGGGTATACACAGTAGATAAATGCATATTGTTCATGGCTTTTCTTTGGGAGCTTATCAGTGAGATAATAATATTATTTAATTAAGACCATCAAGCTATTAGTAGTAGTTGTATTATATTCATTATATATCTAAATGTGTCCAAAGATTTGAGTGTTCATTTTGCTTTTATATGTATAACATGAGTTATTCATTCAGTCAAGCTGATGAGAGTGTGTTTAACAGATTGCAGTGGTGAGCCAGGGGCCTGTGCTCTTCTCCGGCTCCATCAGAGACAACATCGCCTACGGGCTTGATGAATGCTCATTGGATGAGATCCAGGAAGCGGCACGCAAAGCCAACGCCCATGACTTTATTAAGCAGCTGGAAAAAGGCTACGATACAGGTAAAGTTTTTACCCTTTGTGCTGTTTTACATGTCTGAATGCCTGTATAGAAACCTGCTTTACAATATGTTTTACTTTTTATTTAGTTATCTGGAACATTTATTATATTTAGGACTTTGGGTCTTTTAGGGGGTTGGTGCTCATTATACCACTAGTACTTGAGTTTTGAATTCCTCGTATCTTTCTGCATCATACCTTGAACACCAATCTGTTATGATTTTATAATATCCATTTCTCAGAGGTGGGTGAGCGTGGCGGCCAGTTATCTGAGAGCCAGAAGCAGAGGATCGCCATTGCTCGAGCTCTGGTCAGACAGCCACAGGTCCTCATTCTGGATGAAATAACCAGCTCTCTGGACTCAGAGAGTGAAACTAAGGTAATTAAGTCACAACTTTTAACACAGTGGAATAGTGAGTTAAATGTGGATGATGACCTGAAGACTCTTTATCACCAGAGGGGAATACATTCTGAATGGTTGTCTGCAGGTGTTCACCTGTGGCCTCAAAAATAGGTGTTAGTATTTAATAAATAAAGGATGTGCTGCACACGTGTAAACATGTGCTCACATATCATTCATTGCTTAATCAAGAATTGAGAATTGCTCTAATAAAACCAAGCAATATAAAGTGCATGATTTCATTAGAGTTTCCAGGAGGATAATCAAGACCTGATGAACACAAATGAAATGACCATGTTTTTATTATGTAGAGCTCAAGAAGAAACAAAACTTGCTTCAGAAAAGATTAATGTGCTGTGCTTCCTTTAAAAGTGTGTCCACCTAGCTCCAAAGCATTTAGGCTACATGTCAACATTGATATTGCCGAATTAGGCCTACATGTGGGATAGTTACAGAGGAATTGTGCAGGCCAATTGTCTTTCACTGCTTAATAGAAAAGTCGAACAACAAACTATATACAGTATTTTATGACCAATCTTGAAGAAATGTGATATAATCCATCTGATAAGTGACATAATTACGCCCGTTTGTTGACTTCTTGGTCACTAGTCTTGCATGCATGCTCTGTGTACTGACAGTCATATTCAATCTCAGTAAATGTGTTGCGTCCTTCATTTTTGCAATTTTAGTCCTTCAAATGAGCACTACAGTATTTATATGTTTCTGAACGAGCTACTGAAGTGCAAAGCTGCATATCGTCACCTTCCTAAATTAAAATGCCATTTAATAATGGCATTTTTTGACAAAAATTACTTTTTTTTGCCTACATCATCTTCTCATGGTGCTGGCCACCTCTGGTAAAATTGCCTACATCCTCAGTTGAACAGGTCATGTGATTCTACACCTTTAGTATAATGGCTTATGTCAAGCGTGTGATTTAGGCCGTTCAGTTTTTTGTGTTTTCTGAAAAACCTGAAAAAATGACATATGCCATTATTTTAGGAAGGCGACGATATGTAGGTCTGGTGAAATTATCTAACTCCTTGTTTACTCTTTTCTTCTTTTATATATCCCTTTACATATCAAAATTAAATTAAATTGATTGATTCTTCTGAAATAAAAAATATTTCTGTAAATTTGACTCTGTACAGATTCAGCAGGCCCTGGCTAGTTGTCTCAACCAGACCCTGCTGGTGATTGCTCACAAGCTGAAGACCATCGAGAGGGCAGATCAGATCGTTGTGATCGGTGACGGCAGAGTTGAGGAGCGAGGGACTCACCAGGAGCTGATGGACAGGAAGGGGAGCTACTACAAACTGAGAGAGCAGCTCTTCACCGAGGGAAACTCACCACAGTGACACGCTGCTGTTACTGAGCTGATGCTGCAGCGCGATGTTTTCTGTGGGAGAAATGTTCTGCTGTGCTGCACCACAGGACCAACAGCAGCTAACTTCATAAAAATGGAAGCTGGAGTTTATGTAAATATTTTTGAAAGAATATGGATGAATGTCCAGAAATGTATGTATTCTGTAACATGTGCTAAAAAGCACCTTCTTAAGTTTAGAAGTATACTCCTGTTCTTATTTATTTTGCTGACGGTTGGAATTACATTAGATATTGTAAATTAATTAAATTAAATTAAATGTACAACTGACATGATGATGGCTGGATATATGTCCACTATATATATATATATATATATATATATATATATATATATATATATATATATATATATATATATATATATATATATATATATTTTTATTTTTTTTTTATTTCATTTTATATGTCTTTGTTTTTGGTAACGATGAATACAAGTTTGACAGCACACAGTTGATGCCGTAAACCTTCATTTATGATCAGAGGGGGCAAAAGTTGCCTCATGGGTATGTCCCAAATAAAAGATTGATCAACAGCATCTGACATTTTAGATCATAGACAATTACCTCAGTTGATCCCTGCTAGAACGTGAAAACCAGATCTGAATGTTTTCAGTTAGGTTTTTCAAGCCTTGTGCCACATATTTATTAAGTCTTTTCACCAAACACATTCAAAGGACAAATTAAAATGCAATTAAAGAGCAATATTTTATGTTGTATGCAAGGATTTGCATGTAGTTTAGCTTTTATTTCCACTGTGAGAATTCAGAGTGTGTGTGAGTTTAATACAGGCCCAGTTGGCTTGGTGAGATTCATACAGTACTGTGGGATGCAAAGACATCACTTAAAAATGACTGAAATGAAACTACTCAAATATTACTGAGCATGTTGTGAATGTGTTAAACTGGTTAGACGTCAGAGGCCTTTGAGTTTTTCTAATCACATATCAGTGTCTGTTGTGTCTATTATATTCTGGTTAAGTCACTTGACTGCACGTTGATGCAGTGCATCAAAGCTTCGTATGGTGGGGGTTGGTTTTTATTGTTTGAGCCGCCCTGGAAAGTCCCTGACTACCAACATGTTTTCTTTCTGTCAGTGAGGCTTTATGGGAAGTTGCCTGGTGATATGTGTCATAAACACCAAAGGTACAGTGAAGTGATATGCGGCATTATGTCAAAACACCAACCCCCTCTATCGAGAAAGATGAGGCTCGGCTTATACAACACACAGCATGTCACGATTTTGTCAAGATGTCTGTGCAGCCACAAAATGGTGACTGAAGTCACGTGACGCAGACAAGTTAGTTAGAGTTGTAAGTATGGAGGCATGAAAAGTAGACCCAAACTGCAGGACACTTTGGCATTAGTATGTTACACTAAAACAGCTGTATGTATTATTTATCAATACATTTAAAACATTTACATTTTAAGAAATGTTTGTCCCTATACTTTGCTTGCATGGCCTCTGTCTCCTAACTTTAGATTAACTTATTTTCATGTTTTAACATTTAATGAAGGAGTACATGCTTCTCTATGGGTAATATTTTTACTGTTGGTACTTTTAAACTTTTTAAAATCACCTGGCTGAATTAATAAAAAATTGTGGTGGTCCAGCTGAAAAAAACTAAAACAAATCTATTCATCATTGTTCTTAAAAAAACGGACTGTTTGGAGATAGAATCCGGCACGGTGACTCATCAGCAAAGATGTCTGCTTGCTTTCTATTAGCAATTGTGGGCCGACTGCAGGTTTCAAAGGCATATGCCAACAGTTGTCGCCATCTTAGGGTGAGACCTTTAAAAACCTGAACACAAAATGGCTGACAGCGTGCATAGAAAGTTAGAAAATGTAAGGTAATAAAGCAAATAAAAGATCATTCAAATGACACTGTGGCTGTATCTCTGTGGTGTAATAGAAACGATTCGTGCCACCTCAAGCCTCAGTGTGCAGCTATACATTTATGTGTGTGTATGTGAATTTGGATGTGTGTATGTGGCAAGAAGCTTTTGCCTAACCAGTTCAGCACCATATCTGCCAAGCTGGAAAGTCCCTTCTATCTTTCTTTCACTTTCTTTCTTCTCTGTATTGTGTAATCAGAGGCGATGTAGTTGATATGATACAAAACACCTGCCACAAAAGCCTGGCGTATGGCAAAAACTGGGCCGTATATGCATGTTCCTCTGTAATGACTTTGTTACCATTTAGGTATTTGACTGAAGACCCCATCCAGAGCAACAGTTTGTAGTTTGCTTTTGGTTTGGTAGTCTTCACTGAGGATACTTTAACAGAACAGTTGGCTGTGGAAGAAGATTTAATGACGTTTGTGTTAATCAAACTTATGTCCTTTTTACAGGATATCTTTTCCTTCCAACAGGCCCTGTAGAATATTCTAGATCAGGTTTTTATCCTGCAAATATTCAGTGGTGGGAGAAGTATTCAGATCCTTTACTTAAGCAATAGTACTGATACAACAGTGTGGAAATACTCCAAGGGGTCACAAGCAAAAAGGTTGGAAATCACTAGTCTAATCTTTATCCATTTATTGTAATTTATGAACTGATTATTTGTTTTTTATGTAAAATATGTGTATCTGTTAAGTAACTCGTAACTATATCTGTAGCTGTAATGTAGTAAAACGTGCAATATTTATCTCAGAAATGTAGTGGAGTAGAAGTATAAAGCAGCATAAACTACTTTTCATTTTAAACCTATTGTATATTTAATATTGTATTTTCTGTCCCTGAAGCACTTTGGTTGATTGGTACAATCACCAACACAGAAGAACTAAAGTGCAAATCAAAAGTGAGTCATTTTAAGAAGAGAAAGAGTCACTTGAGAGATTAGCTTCACTGTAACATAATACTTGCTTCGCTTCTCCTCCTTAAATCAAAAGTAATGAAGGAACTGATGCAGCATAAAGCACAACAGAAATGACACCGATGTAGCTTCTTTTCCACACTTCATCTCATTTGGTTTGACAGATGTTTGACAGATGAGTTTAAATAGCTTAGAATAGAATAAAATAGACAGGGGACCCATATTGCTAAATAAAGTCTCAAAAAGTCATGTGCAATTATTAATCTAGGAGAATAAAGCCAATCAGATAAGTTATATGATAATATTCTGGATATTCTGTTTAGTTTGAGGTAAAAATAACTATACATCAACAGTGTGTGGCCATTTTAAACTGAGCAGAGAGATCTTTTATATTGCTTTACAGTCAGGTAAACCCCAACTTTCTTTTTGTAAATCCCCTAACTTCCCCTGGGGAGTGTGGCAGTTGCAACATTTATTGTAGCACAAATTACTGCGGTTTCCTCAGTTAATGATAAAGACAAAGCATTCAATCAAACACGCATCACATGATCAGTTGAGGGAAGTCCCGCCTCATGAACGAAGGTAATAATAAAACACTGATCTGGTGTCTGCTTTAGACTTTGGAGAACAAATATGGGCAAACAGAAACTGATCTTCTGTCAGCTAATAAAAAAAATGTCAACCCTGAGCTGTGATCAAGCCTTTAAAGCAGAGTAACAGCGCTCCAGTGGTTGTAGTCGGCACTTTTACCAACAGCCATGTGATTTCTTGGAAACGGCCTGTTTGGTAGATTGGTAAAAGTTAGGGGATTCTCAGAAGGCAACAAAAGGTGGAACCATTGATCTTGGATGCCATCTAGTGACAGCAACAAGACACTAATAATAAACCATGGTGGTTTATGACACATAAACCACCATGGGTTGTGAAGTGGTTATCAGTGTTATGTTCTTTGAACAGTGTAGGTTTTGTGTTGTGGGAGATCTTGTGATGTGTGCAGATTCACAGGAAACCACAAACTTCAGCTTGTAACAGATACTGTAGGTGACAGTGAAGAGCCACATGAATGTTAACAGTGATCAATTCCTCTGGTTAAGGACTCAGTATTGTGGTTTATTTTAGCTTGTACGGGTCACCAGACATACTGTATAAGATCTGTATATTTGATCAAAATGTTTAAAATACAGAGATGTTCACATCTTGTTGTTAGACTCTTCTACAGGGACAGAAAACTGTCAGCTTGAGGGGATTGTATGGATTGAAGCAGTTGAATTTCAGCCACAAGACAGTCTCTCTCACCACCACACTACACTACCACACTGTGTTTAAATAAATAAATTAATATTTTAACAGTGATTCAGAGGTTTACACTTACACCGGAACAGTCAGATTCTCATTGTGTCAGGAGCAATATGGCAGGAGGGTGACATAATTTACTACAAACAGAGTTGTGATGAACAGCATTAGTAAGAGCAACAGCACCCCCAGTGCTTATCTCAGGCACTTTCACCATGCAACCAGACAACCATGTGATTTCCTGGAACTCCTCAGTCTGGTGATCTGGCTCTTTTGCAAAAGGAATTAATAAAAGATCTTGAGTGCCCCCAAGTGGGATAACATAAGAAATGAATTAAATGTAGTTATACAAGACAAAATAACATTACATTACACAATAAGATGTTATTGAATATGTGCTTTTAGAACAATCAACATAGAAACCTGTTCAAACATGTTACCAACAGATGTATCGTCCATTGCAAACCCGTTTTTGCTAAGGAAAGTATTGTTCAAACTGTATTTTTAATTTTAGCCAAGGTCCCAAAGTATGCAGAGGCACCAGCAGGTTGATTTGGTTCTCCTTGGCTCCTTGCACATGTCAAAATAAAGGGACAAGACACTGTATGTATGTAATACATGGTAGGCATATTATCAATCATATATCTTACATACAAGTTATTGTCAGACAGAAATGTTTTTCAATCTTTAAAACTATTTAAGGTTTTAATCCCTCAACATAAAGTTTTCTCAGTTTTCTCCCTGCTAGCTTTAAGGTTGTTAAAATCCTCTTATTCCACACTGTTTGACATTATCACATATATGTATTCTGCATCAGCTTGTTTAAGCTCTTTATCGAAGGCGTATAAACACTTATTTTAAAGTCCATGTTTTTGTTGGTGCTCCATTGCACCAAATGGAAATATTCTAATTGCATCATTTGATACACATTTTCCCAAATCTGTGTTTAGTTTGCCAGATTGACTTTGGAAATATTGGGATCCCCACTAAAATATAAAATAAAGTTACATGGATTTGAACAGAGATTGGCTGCACAGAATATGTTTTTACTGACTGGCTGGACTGGCAGTTGGAGAGGGTTTAGGAGAGGCAAAATCATGCTTCAAGAGTTTAAAGAAACAATATAACCTATGTGGCACTGTAGTTGTGTCAGTGTGAGAACCATGACCTCCAATGCAAGTATATATAGCTCTTTGCAGACTTTTAATGTCACTTCAGTGCACATTTCACTTTACAGTGTTTGAATGTATCATCATTATATTATATAAAGGTGCAGGAATCTCTGTGACTGAATGAGTGAGTCCCTCTGTCTGGCTGGTTATTTGACTTTGAATGTGGTGACCTGCCTACGCGAAAGACATCACACTGCAGCTGCAGCGGGCTACTGCTATACCTCCGCTGTGGATTTCACCTTTTCTGCTGAGTGCGGATGCTGGATATACCAACTTTACAACCACACTCTTCTTCATTTACCTAAAATCAACTAGCAGGAGCGGAGCTCCTACAGAAACACAGTTGCAACACAAATTGTAAAAGTTTGTCATAACACATTATCTCCGTTAATTACCTGTGTTTTAAAGCAATATTATGTTACTATTTTTTACCTTAAAATAACGACGTCCAGGGTGACAAATTTAAGACATTAACATAATAAAGTAAATCAGAAATGGATTTATTGCCAATTAAGTAACACTTACAATAAATTTGCCATATGGTGCTTGGTGCATACATGAAATAAACAAATACAGAAAATAGCTGTTAAACATAAGGAAAAATAGGCTGAATGGTTTAGTGCAGAATGTGCAAGAATGTTTAGGGATGTGCAAAAAGTTTAGGATATATAGCTAGTATGTGCAATTGGCAGGTGTGTATAGTCCAAGTCCCGGATGTAGGTTTATGCAAAGTGTAGTGACTAGGGTGGGGGGGTGTTTAAGAGTCAGTGGGGGTCCGGGCCTTGTTAATACACTGCAGAGAGGAAGCAACTGTTTTTATGGCGTGAAGTTTTGGTCCTGAAGGACCGCAATCTCCTGTCAGAGGGTAGGGGTTCAAAAAAAATGTGTCTGGGGTGAGACTGAGGGAACTTAACTAAGTTAGCCTTTGAGCTAATGCCTGCTAATTACTGTAGCTGAGGGTAATACAACAATTAGGCTCCATAATCTGAACCAACATGAACCAATACGGTCCACATACTTCTATCAGCTCCTACCTTGACAGCTGCAGTAAGGATAGACACTTTTCCCGTGTTTAGCCTTCACAATAAAGGCCCAATTTAAATTTACTCAGAGTATTCCGCTTAGAGGAAACTCGATAAAATAGCTTAGTTAGCTATATTAGTCGCGTGTAAGCACAAATAGCTTAATGAATAATGGATATTTTAAGTGTGATATTTTCTAGACAGAACGTTCGATTTGCTGAGCAACTGACGCCATATTTTAGCAAAAAGTAGCATCAAAGTAGGCTATCAAAACTAGGTTGGATAGGCTACATGTAGGCCTAGCTAAACTCGAAGGAACCGATTCTGTAAAAAGATCATTTTACTTTCACTTACGTTCATGAGCTCAGTGGGTTAGTTTTACTGAGTTTCAAGTGACGTAGCCTACTCAGTCTAAATTCCCATTGGCTCAGATAGAGAGCGATTCAACGTGACCTGATCCTCAGTTGACCCTGGTGCTCGAGCTGGAAGGACGGTGTCTGTTTCTCTGGATAAACAAACCTAGAAGTTGTTAATAAGTCTATCAAAGCTTCAGAAGAAGACCATGCTTGTTCTGCTCCTCCTGGGACTCGTGTTACATGGCGCGGAGGCAGGTGAGTTTAGACTTCTTTCTTTTTTTTTTAAAGTATGTTTATTGCAGTGGTGTAGTCTTGTATTTTAGCGGGTATACTGTACTATATAAATATATGGACCAGAATGGATATATAGTTGGTGGTCTGGGTGTCCTCCCCCAGGGAAATTTTGAGCGTCACAGACTTTAATTCCTGCATTCTAATAGACTTTTTTTGCACCAATTTACGGTGGAAATACCTTTTATTTAGCCTATGCGAAGGAAAACACAGATGACAATTCAAAGTATATCAAAAATAGTATGTTGTTGCGTGTCATTGGGCATTTTTAAGTGGGTATATGGAAATCCTGGAGCTTTCTTAGTGGGTATACTGCGTATCACGTAGACTACTACACCACTTATTGTCAATGAAAAAAGGCTTTATAAAGGCTTTATAAACTGTATTCGTGAGTTAACGGTTCTTTTCATAGTCTTTGATGTTTAGTTCAAGGAAAGCAACAACCCATTATCTTTAAGTTCACGTTAGTAAATCCTGTCTGTGCAACTCTTTGGTTGATCCCTATACATTTGTTTAGCTAGCCACTGTTGAACTTTTGCCAAGAAGGATAGCACAGCAGTTAGTTTTATGATGTCTTGAATGTACTGTAGGTCCTCTTGATTCTATATATGGGCAGGGAAATAATATTGTTCAGTGATTTATAAAACTGTGATTAAAAAAAACTGAAATTCTTACATTAATATTTTCTTACAGTGACTCACTCTCTGAAGTATTTCTACACTTCGTTCTCTCAAGTCCCAAACTTCCCAGAGTTTGTGGTAGTTGGGTTGGTTGATGAAGTTCAGATGATTTACTATGACAGCAACACCAAGAGAGCAGAACCCAAACAGGACTGGATGAGCAGAGTCACAGAAAGCAAAGATGAGTACTGGGAGTGGAACACTGAGGGATTGATTGGTCAACAGCAGGTCTTCAAAGGCAACATTGAAATTTCAAAGCAGCGCTTCAACCAAACTGGAGGTTTGGCTTTTATGTTGTATTTCCATCCTGCATTTTAGTAAGCAGATGTTACCACACACACACACACACACTCACACTCACTCGTATTTTCTTGACTGAAACACAGTCCGACTCAACAGAAACATTACTGAGACTGAGTTGACTGGATGCTGCTATACTACACTGATCCAGTGTTTCTGTCCATCCCATAATAAGCAGCAGAGACCATTACCACTTTATCTCCACTAGATTAGATCAGAATAAGTGGAGTGAAGCGGCCACAGTGAGCTGGTCCAGAAGAACTCTCCTGCAGGAAACCAGTTCATCCCAACAGTTTGACAAACACACAGCTGATAGAGGAACATTACTGCCTGGTTTCTTAAACTACGGAGCAGGGGCCTGTAAACTGGACGCAGGCTGCTACTGCTGGGTCCTCATATGAGAGGAGGAGCAGGATGTTTTAAAGGGATAGTTTGGATTTTTTTGAAGTGGGGTTGTATGAGGTATTTATCCAGTCAGTGTATTCCCTACAGCAGATGATGGTCGGCACTCTCCCCGTGGAGATAAACTATTGCTCTCAGTGGAGCCAGTGTGTCTCTGTGGAGGTTAAAAGAGGATATGAACTGTGTTAGGATGTCTCTCTGATTCCCAGCAGTTTCTGCCTCTCTGTCTCTCTCTGAGATGTCCACACTTGTCCACATGATGATTGGCTGTAAGTGGCTTTATCGAGCCAATAACAGCAGGAGGTGTAGATCCTCTGTTTTGGTGTCTGTGGGTCAGTGTGTCTCTGTGGTAAAGATGTCATATCAACTCTCTCTCTCTCTCTCTCTCTCTCTCTCTCTCTCTCTCTCTCTCTCTCTCTCTCTCCCTCCCTCCCTCCCAGGTGTCCACATTCTCCAGATGATGGAAGGCTGTGAGTGGGATGACGAGACTGGAAGCACCAATGGATTTAATCTGCATGGTTATGATGGAGAAGACTTCATAGTATTTGACATGAGGACAGAGACATGGATCGCTCCAAAACAACAGGCTGTCATCACCAAACACAAGTGGGACAATAACAAAGCTTGGATAGCACGGAAAAAACACTACTACACCCAGATTTGCCCTGAGTGGCTGAAGATGTATGTGGACTATGGTAGGAGCTCTCTGCTGAGAACAGGTAGAATCACATGACCTTTGTTTCTAACCAACAGTAACATTACAATACATGTCACCAATATACAGAGAACTGTGGGCTTCTATTTCTGCCAAAATCATGTCACATGCAGACTGTCTATGTGACAAAACATTTGTCTGTGTCAATTCAACTTTAACTTCTGTCGTCTTGTTGCTCTCCCTGTCATTTAACTGTATTATTATGAATGTCGTCCTGATGTGTCCTCTGACTGACGACTATCGTTTTTCCCACCCAGTTTAGATGAAACCATGCCCACTTCTGTATGACGAAAGCCTCACTTACTTTCTTGGTAAGAACTGCCCTGTGTAGCATTCAAGTGCTAAGATTGACAACGTGTCTATGCTCGTGCAAGGTACCAAAACCCCATTTGTTCTGTGTTAAGGAAAAACTCAGGAGTAGCACAACTCATTTCACATAGGCTATGTGAAGATGGTTCGGGAGACCTTGATGAATTACACAGGAGCATTTAATGAACACTCAATTGAGGAGAAAATAAAGCAGGTAGTGCAGTTTAACCACAATGTGTTATTGTGCAGTGCTGTCCCAACTCTCTGAAGTTCCTGTCTTCCTGAAGGTGTATTTAAACTCATGCAGGAGTTGCTACGTTTAGCTCAGTCTATATCCACGACATTCCACTTCCGGGATTGCCCCATAGACCTTTTTTCACGGCAAACATGTTGACATGTCCTAGTAGGAAAAGCACAGGTGTATTCAAAACCATTAATGATGACTGTATTCCACTTAGGAGAGGCCCTGGTATTGTGCATGTTGACTCACTGAAATAGCTCACTGGGACACTTGATGGAATTGAGCCATCATTAAGGTTATCAATCTCAGCTGTGCTTTTCCTACTATGACAAGTCAAAATGTCTGCTGTGAAAAAGGTCCATTGCCGGCAGAAATTCCGCCCCGCCGTATGTCCTTTTTTCGGCCGGAACGCTTCCTTTGTGTTGGCGTTCTAACCTCCGGTGGATTTCTGAGGACTATGGTTAACTGCTCCTCAGATCTCTGCAGGGTAAATCCAGACAGCTAGCTAGACTATCTGTCCAATCTGAGTTTTCTGTTGCACGACTAAAACAACCTTTTGAGCGTACATGTTCCACCAAAACAAGTTCCTTCTCGAGGTTATATTGCAGCGGCCCAGGGGCTCCGTGCAGCGCTTAACGCCGCCCATGACGATTGTGATTGGTTTAAAGAAATGCCAATAAACCAGAGCAAGTTTTTCTCCCATCCCGGAATGCTGTGTAGACTAGCCAGGCCTTCCTCCACAGCGCTGTGGAGGAAGGCCTGGCAAAGCAAGACTATGTTTAGCTGAACCTTTTAAGGTAAACAAAAGTATTGCAGGCGCCTAAACACAGATGCTAAAGCCTAGTTCAGCCTAGCTCTCTCTCTGGGAATTATGTTAAAGTGTGGCAGGGCCACCGACCTCCAAAAGGAGACCATCCTGAGACAAAACATTTCCTCACCATGCAGCTGTCTACACTCCTTGAATCTGTAGAGAGACAAACGTAATCATACATGAACAGGTTTGGTTATTAGAGACTGGCCGAATATTCTCATCCCCTGACCTGTGACGATCTGAGGTTGTCTAAGCTTTCCCTTTGTCTCATCATACTACAACATGGTGTTTCTGGAAATTCCACCACATTCTGGTCCTATCCCTTAACCAATGGCCTATCCTGACCTTAACTACTCATGGCCAATCCCTAACCTTAACCAGTTGGGCTGCTACGAAGTGTGGGTCATGCCAAGAAACCAAGTGGGATTTATAATAACGCTGCGTCGAGGCTTTCGTCATACGGTAGTGGGCGTGATTTCGTCCAAACTGGGTTGGAAAAATGATAGATGCCAGCCAAGCAACACATCAGGGCGAAATACACAACAACACCATCAAAGACCACATCAGGACGATATTCATAACAACACAGTCAAATGACAGGGAGTACAGTAAAACGACAACAGTACACATTAAAGTTGAATTGACACCGACAAATGTTTTGTCAGGTTAACAATCGAGATAGACAATCAGTACAGTTCAACGTTAAATAGATATAGACACATTTTTCATCACGTTTAGTCGACATGTAACATTATTTTGGCACAAATGGAACCCCACGGTGGACCCACTATGTCTCAGTTTACACACATTTCTTCTCTTATGTTCTCTGACACATCCACTCATCTCTCGGTCTCCCTTTGCCCCAATTTCTCTCTCACTTTCTCCCCCACGCAGTTATCACCACTTTCCCTCCTTTTTCTCTCTCTCTCTCTCTCTCTCTCTCTCTCTGTCTGCCGTGTTTCTGTCTGTCTCTCAGTTTCTCTCTCTGTCTCTCTCTCTGTCTTTCTCAC